>NW_026057579.1:40308351-40366441 GCF_023721935.1 Panthera uncia
CAGGCGCCGCCGGAAGTCCCGCCCCAGGACGCTGGCGCGTCGCCGCCGCGCACGGCACGCTGGGCCGGGGGCGGGGCCGAAGCCGGAGGCGGGGTCAAGGTAGGGGACTGGGGTACAGGCGGCTGCTGGGGCCGGGGACCCGGGACCCGGGGTCGGGGCAGGGGGCGGGGTAGGGGTAAGGGCCGGGGCCTAGGGCAGGAGTAGGGGCGGGGCCCGGGTAGCGGCCAAAGCAGGGGGTCGAGGTAGGGGATGGGCCCCGGGCCGGGGCAGGAGCCGTGGCGGGGACAGGGGTCGGGATAGGGGCCGGGGCAGTGAGGGGGCAGGGGGACGGACTGAGGCTGGCGCTTCTGGGGAGGGCGGCGTCCCGGCGATGCCGCGAGGCGGCCACGCAAGGACCGTCGGGAATCGCCTGACCCGGCGCCCCTCCTTCCCCACTGGTGGCCGTCCTCCAGCCTGTCCGTCCCCGACATCCCCCGCATGTCCCTGAGTGAGCTCGGCCCAGTCCCCTGTCTCAGGCCGCGTCCGTGGGCCGGTGGTGCCCTAGGCCTCTGGATGGCCCCTGGATATCGAAAAGCCCGCAAAGCCAACACCCAGCGCTCTCTGCCCTGCCTCCAGGATCTGTGGCACCACCTTACAGTTCTCACAAGCTGGAGCCCCCCACCCCCCCACCCCCCGCCCGGCCCCAGGGGCAAACAGAACCCCTCCGTCTCAGCCTGGGGCCGCAACGTGGCCAGCAGTTTTCATCACAAGGCATTTTACACTTGATACAAGCTGACAGACGCCCCCCCCCCCCCCCCCCCCCCCCCATCCCTAGCTGTTCCCAGCAGTTTCCTGCAGAAAACCACACAGCCGTCCCCACCCTGGCTCTGCACCAGCCCCAGGACGCACTGCCTGGCTTGTTTCCCCATTTCTGCTGCTTAGGAGGTTTCTTCCTGAACTGAACTTTGTTCTCTTTCTTCCTAGTCATGTTTCCTTCTTTCTCTTCCCCATATTTCCTGCCAGCTGACCGCTCCCCGCCCCAACTCCAGTCTTCCCAGAAGGGCCTGGGGGCTGCTGTGTGTGCTGAGGCATGTGCCAACTGCTGCTGGGCAGCTCTGTTCCTGGCACCCAGCTCAGCCCTGAGGCCTGACCTTTGGCATAGCGACCCCAAGTCAGGCAGAGCTGTGCAGAGGACCCCAGTAAGCTCTGCTGGAGATGCACGGGTGGTTGTTCAGTCCCAGGAATGCTGAGACCCCAGCAGGGTCACGGGTGTAGTGAGAAAGGCCTATAGTCATCACACAGTGGCTGCCTGAGCTCCTATAGAGTTCAGAGGTCTTCGGAGCCCAAGTACTACAAAGTTCGCTCAGGGCTCACTCTCAGCCAGCAGTGCCCTACACCCAAGAGCAAGCAGGAAGGAGGGACAGCGCCAGCCCTTTCGGCAGAGCCCCCACTGGGCAGGGTTCTGGGGGCCCTAGAACCTGGGTTGGAAACTGACTTCTTTAAGTGGGTACACATCTTTCAGCCACAGTAAGATTTAGAATGACACATAGAACGTTTTAAGAGAATCGGAACTAAAGTGTTCACTCTTACATGGTAAGTTAAATCTCAACATAGTTGGTATTTCAAGTTTCTGAACCATTGAGACAACTTGGGGTTCACCACGTTCAAAATTTTAATCTATTGGGTGTATGAGTTCTTGGCACACCCAAGATTGTGTTGTCAATTCAGACAAGCTACAGCACTTTAAAAGGAATTAAAAGATACTGAATGTATAAATTCAGTTTAAAATGTTAGAAATGTGGGGCGCCTGGGTGGCTTAGTCGGTTAAACATCCGACTTATGCTCAGATAATGATCTCACGGTTCGTGGGTTCCAGCCCCTCATCGGGCTCTGTGCTGACAGCTCAGAGCCTGGAGCCTGCTTCAGATTGTGTCTCCCTCTCTCTCTTGCCCCTCCCCTGCTCTCTCTCTCAAAATAAATACACATTAAAAATAATAATAATACATTTAATATTAGAAATGCTTAATTCACTGGGTTTGTAGAGGAGACCAAACATTTTGACAGACCCCTGAAAAATGACTATAAATCTTCTAGGCTTATAAAGGAAATGACAGGGTTTGTGAAATTGAACTTAGCAGGTTAAAAACTTAAGTTTTGATCAAAAATAGCCAAAGTACGGAAAGAGCCCAAATGTCCATCAACTGATGAATGGATAAAGAAGATGTGGTATATATATACAATGGAGTATTACTCGGCAAGCAAAAAGAATGAAATCTTGTCATTTGCAACTATGTGGATGGAACTGGAGGGTATTATGCTAAGCGAAATTAGTCAGAGAAGGACAAGTATCATATGACTTCACTCATATGAGGACTTGAAGACACAGAACAGATGAACATAAGGGAAGGGAAACAAAGGGAGGGGGACAAAACATAAGAGACTCTTAAACGTGGAGAACAAACTGAGGGTTACTGGAGGGGTGCTGGGAGCGGGGATGGGCTAAATGGGTCAAGGGCACTAAGGAATCTACTCCTGAAATCACTGTTCCACTAGATGATACCTAACTTGGATGTGTACCGAAAAAATAAAAAACCCCAAAAACTAAAGTTTTGAATTTATAGCTTCAATAAGTCAAATCCTAATTATTTTAAGTTGATGTAAATCTGAGCATATAACCCCCTTGCCCAGTCCCTAAACCCAGACCTCAGCCCCAATTTCTGGCCATCTTGTCTGTGAGGCAGCCCACACCACCAGGGCTGGGTGTGGGGTACCCAGGCAGAGGTTCTAGCTCTGAGTTTCAAGCCCAGGTCTGGCCCACCGTCAGTCACACTGTCCTCCTCCTTGTCCCCTACTTGTTTGCACTGGGGGACAGAGGAGGGCAGACACATGCCGACATGCAGCAATGGGGTCTGCAGAGACAGGCCTTCCTGCTGCCCACTGAACCCCCTCACCCCCAAGCTCTGGGGATGCCCTCAGAGCCAGAGCTCCCCACCCAGATGCACTTGGCAAGCTGGGGGTCCCTAACCTGAGGCTGCCTCTCTGGGACGGCTTCAAAAGTGTCCCTAAGTGAGGCGCTTGGCTGGCTCAGTCGGCAGAGCATGTGACTCTATCTCAGGGTCATGAGTTCAAGCCCCAGGTTGGGCATAGAGATTACTTAAAAAAAGAAAAAAAAAGAAAAA
This sequence comes from Panthera uncia, assembly GCF_023721935.1. NCBI lineage: Eukaryota > Metazoa > Chordata > Mammalia > Carnivora > Felidae > Panthera > Panthera uncia. The sequence continues at coordinate 40,311,510 of NW_026057579.1, forward strand.
AAGTAACCCTAAGTAACTACGGGGAGCTCGTTATACATCCCAAGAGCACTTGCACCTGGCTGTTGGATGTTCCTGGCAGCTGTTGGGCTGCTGGGGGCTAGGCTTGTGTGTTCCTGGGGTGGGGTGAGGGTGGGGTGCCCTCATCTCACAAGTAGCCCGGGGCCTCTCCTCATCTGCCGAGTCAGCACAAGGCAAGGCTCTTCCCAGCAGTGGCAACCCGTGACTTGTCCTGTTTTAATGGGGAAGGCCTAAGCCAGGGGTTGCCCTGAGGGCAGGGCCCAGGCCACTATCAGTCCGTGCACTATCACTCCTGAACCTCAAAACATTCCAGTTTTGAGGCCGGAAGCCCAGGAAGAGGGACACACATCAGGATATCCTGCTGCCGAGCCCTCCCTCTGCTCATGGACGGGGACATCCTCCCTGGGTGCTGGGATAAGCAAAGTCCAGAGCAAGAAGGAAGGAGTGGGGCACACTCACGTGCAGTGGAAGCTTTCAGATTTAGCTCCAGAGCCAGCACAGCAGGTTTTTTGTCCGTGTCTCACATGCGAGACCCTGCCACCCTGGCTTTGGCCAGGGTGATGGCTGTGACCTGGGTGTCATGTGCTGTCTGGTGTGTTGGTATCCATTCAGAGGTCAGGCTGGTGTCAGGTCCTAAGGCAGGTGCCTGTGATGGGTGGGTGGCCCTGCAGAAGGCTGTGCGCTTTGTGGCATCACTGCCAGGTTTTATGCTTCTCATCGTCCCACGACCAACCTTAAAATACCCTGATGCCAAAGGCAGTTTGTGTGTGATGAGGCCAACGGGGCAGAATTTCTTAGTGTTGTGCCAGGGCAAATGGTGGACCCCAGAAGGTGACCCCTGTCCCAAACCCCAGCGCCTGGGAAGGTGACCTTATTTGGAAATAGGGTCTCTGCAGATGTGATTAAGGATCTCAGGATGAGATCATCTTGGATTTAGGGCGAGCCCCAAATCCAGTGACAGGGATCTTCGTAAGAGAAAAGAGGGAGATTTGAGACACACAGATACAGGGGAGGAGACCCCTCCTAGATGACACAGGCAGAGATTGGGGTTACACAGCCTCAGGCCAAGGGTGCCGGCGGCCTTCAGCGACTGGAAGAAAGGTAAAGACAGTCTCCCTCGGAGGCTCCAGGGGAACCCTCTGCTGACACCTTGATCTTGGAATTCTGGCCTCTAGGACTGCAAGAGGATCAGTTTCTCTTGTTTGGGGTCATTTGTCACGGCTGCCCCAGGGCACTGAGGCAACTCGGTGGTGTGGAAAGGCCCGAACCGGCTCTGGCAGCATCCTGTGGGGACAGCTGCATTTTCCTGGCTGCCTCCTTCACCCCTCCCCTGGCTGCTGTCACCAGCTGCATCGCTCCTGTGGCCATTTACTGATGATTGACAACGTTCATTGAGCCCCTGTGAGCTCCCCCGGGGGGTGGATGTGAGGTGGTCTTAGAGACAAGCGGCCGGACAAGATGGGGATGGGGGGGGGTGCAGCATGACATGCCCGTACAGCCCTGGGGACTTCAATGACACAGAACTCTCAGGCATGGGAATAGGTGTTAATTAGGATCCAGCTGGGGAGTAACAGAGCCCCCAGTCATGGTGGCAGGGGTGTGAACACAGGAGGTTTGAGGGCTGGTGCAGTGGAGGGTGGGGGGGGGGCAGGGATCATCACCATCTGAGACAGAGTTCCAGCCAGCAAAACCACGTTCCAAGTAATCAGGATGGAAAAGGGGACACTGACTCAAAATCCTGCCCCTATGTGCTCACATCATGCTCTGTTATGGGAAGGATCATGTCCCCTAAAAGTTCACATGTTGGAGTCCCTCAGAATGTGGCATCATTGGGGCGCCTGGGTGGCTCACTCGGTTCAGCATTGGACTTTTGATTTCAGCTCACAAACTGAGATCGAGCCCCGCGTCCAGCTCTGCCTGGAGCCTCCTTGGGAGACTCTCTCTCTCTCTCTCTCTCTCTCTCTCTCTCTCTCTGCCCCTCCCCCACTCTCTCAAAATAAATCAACATTAAAAAAAAAAAAGACCGTGGCCTTATTTGGGTCACTGCTGATGTAATTAATTGAGTTCATACTGGGTAGGGCAGATCCCCTATCCGGTGTGACTGGTGTCCTTGTGAAAAGGGGAAATTTGGGCAGGGAGATGATCACAGAGGGGAGGCAGCATGAGCTGACGCTGGGAGGAGACAGCCATCTGCCAGTGGAGAGAAGGCTGGGCCAGATCCTCAGCCACAGCCTCAGCAGGAACCAGCCCTGCCCACCTGGGACTTCCAGCTCCTAGAAGTGGGGGAAAAGAAATCTCTGAGTTCCCTTCTCTGCATTATATTCAGAAATTTCTGGCATCTCGACCCTAGTTTAGCATAGGCCACCCGAGTCCACTTCCAGGCTGCCGGCTGCTCGAGCTGCCCCTGCTGCCCCAGATGGGGGGGTGCCCCGTGGGACAGGTGTGCTCGCTCAGGTTTCATCCTGCACACACTCCGAAGAGCTCTGCCGGCATAAACTCAGCTTCTTGTGTTCTCTTGGTGGCTAAGCCTTTCCCACCGGGGTGTGACTTTTTGTGACCCCATCCTGGTTCTCTGGACCCTGCCCGTGCCACACTAGTGCTCCAGCTTTTCCATGAGACATCTGGGGAGGCAGTAGAGTCAACTTCTGTGGTTATTTTGCAATAACCCGAATCCAGCTGTGTGGCCCTGGGCTCAGTTTGATGGCTGCAAAAAACAGGGTCCACGGACACGGGTGGCCTCCTGTCAGGAGTTGGAGCTCCTGCTCCCCTTCCCTAGGTGGCCCGTTTCATTCAAAACACCGCCCACCACCAAGTTCTCGAACCCCTCAAGCTCAGCACGCCATCCAAGGCAGGGGACACGCTCGGTTCCCAGAGCGCGGCCTTCCCCAAGCGTGTCACTCCTGGTGACCGCGTGCCTGGCGCGACCAGGTGCCAAGGGTTGCCACACCTCTGTCCCTGCACCCACATGGGTGCGCAGGCCTCTAGCCATATCTGGACCAGGCCACCGACCCCAGTTATCTGGAAGGGTCATTGTCTGCAACCCACTCCAGAGACTGTGGGAAGCAATTCTTGTCAACCTGACAGGAGGCCTCAGCCAGGACAGCCAGCGAATGGTGCCGGATGCCCCTGGGCACCGTGGCCATGCTGCAGGCTCTGGGCTCCCCAGCCTTTGTATCCTCCTTCACGATGCCAGTGTTGGGCTTGTGTCTGCGGGGGCCCTTGTCTCTCAGTGGCCGGGGGTGCTGGAAAGAGACTCTCAGCTCCACCCTTGCCCTTGGAAACAGAGTTGAAACCACAAGGAGCTAAAACGTGACAGGTGTCCAAGTCACAGAACTTAAGAAATGAAACTGTTTCCAAGCACTTCTTACAAGTAAAGGCAGCCTGCCCCTCGCTGGGCATAACCTGGTTAGGGAGGGCCAGGTGGACTCAGGCCTGATTCTAATAAATGACCTGAGGGCTTGCAGGAGCCGAGAGGCAGGCAGTGTGGGGTCTTTCTCATGGCCACCTGTGTGTCTCACCATGCTCTGGGACCCCCGCCCCAAACACACGCATACTTTTGGGAATCCCAGAAGGCCTGGGAAGCCCAGCAGCAGCACTGAAAGGAGATAGGATGTCTGTCCTACTCCAAGCCCCTCTTCACAGAAGCCCACCACCTCGGCCTGAGCTGGCACTCTGTCCATTCCCCATGTGGGTCCCCGCAGCGTCTGGGCATTGCCCTGTTCTGTGAGTGGCTGCTGGGGGCGGGTCAGGGTCTGCTTGTCGGAGTCCCCTGGCTTGGCCATGGGAGGGGTATCTCGTGGCATGGGGATGTGGGCCCTGGGGATCGCCCCTCCTCCAGGAAGCCCTCTGCTGGCCCAGCTCTTTGGAAGGTCTTGGAAGGTGGTGAAATAGCTCTCTTACAAAGATTCCAGCCGCCAGGGTTCCGGTTTCCCCCAGGGGGTCTTGGAGGCCCAGAGCATGGGTGGGGTGTCTGGTCTGTGGGAGGGGCCCCACCCCTTCCTCCTCCTGGTCAGGGTCCAGCTGGGCCTGACCTCTCACTGGGAACTGAGGAAGTGAGCCAGGGTGGGGCAGAGGTCTCTTTTGTGGGTCTGGGCCAGGATCAGGTTTAGGGCCCAGATACTGCCCCCCCCCACCTGCCCCATAAGGAGGAAGCTTCCTTTTCAAGCCATGTGGCTTCATGAAGGCCAGCTCAGCAGGGCCACCTGCTCTCCAAACACACTCCTTGGGTGTAGCAATGCGGGAGGTTGACCCACGGGGCGGCCCTCTGCCTTCACCTCGGGGTGCAGAGGTGGGTGGTGGCAGATCGGCAAAGGGTCCCGGCTGGGCACTGAGGGATCAAAGTCTAGACTGGGCCCTGCGGTCACCGGGTGTTGTCTCAGGGTGGGGGTGGGCCGTCCTTTCTCTGCAGGCCTCAGTGGCCCTCTTTGTTAAGAAAGGACTGTAGGGTGATGTGCAGCAGGCCCTTAGGGCTCTGGACGCAGACCAGCCCCCCACGTGGGCAGCAAGTACCCCAGAACCTGGGCCAGGTCAAAGCCGTGGGGGAGATGATCCTGTCGCGGCACGGCGCGTCGGCCTGCCTGCAGGGGGCGCCCCCGCTCCTGCCTTTACGCGCCCGCGCTCGACGTGCTCGTCCCCGCGCCGCCCGCCGCCGCGCGAGCGAGCGTGTGCGTGCCCGCAGCTGCGAGCGTGAGTGCGTGCGCGCGCGCGCGGCGGCGGCGGCCCTGAAAGCGGCGCTCGGAGCCTGAGGCGGCTCCGGCTGAGGCGGCTCCAGAGGCGGCGGCGACCCGCTTCCCGCTCCCCGCTCGTCCTCCGGGCGCGCCAGCCCAGGCCGCTCCCTGGGGCCCGAAGATGCCGGCCGTGTCGAAGGGGGACGGGATGCGGGGCTTGGCGGTCTTCATCTCCGACATTCGCAACTGTGAGTGGCCGCGGCGCGGGACCGGCCTGTGGGGTGCGGGGGTGCGGGGTGCGGGGCGCGGGGCGGGGGTGCGGGGCGCGGGGCGGGGTCCGCGTGCGGACCCGGGGGACGGCAGTGCAGGGCGGGAGGCGGGGGGGGGGCCCGGGGGGGGGCGGAGGTCCGGGGTCGCAGGCCCGGAGCGCTGGGTGAGAGTCCGCGGGCGCAGGCTCGAGGTGCGGGGGTGCGGGCCAGGGGTCTGGGTGCAGGGGCAGGGGGCGCGGGGCGGGGTCCCGGGTGAGGACCTGGAGGGCGGGGGTCCGGGGGCGCCCCCCTGGGGTGGGGCGGGAGTCTGGGCGCCGACCCAGAAGGCAGGGGGCAGGGGGCGCGGGGCGGGGTGGGGGTCTGGGGACGCAAGCGGGGTTGGTCTGGGTGCAGACCCAGATGGCAGGGGGCAGGGGGCGCAGACTGAGGGTGCGAGGGTCCCGGGTGCGGACCTAGAGGGCGGGTGAGGAGGGCGCAGCAGGCCTCTGGTAGGCGGGATCGGGGGCTCCGACTGGAGTGCGGGGGCCGCGGGTCGGGGAGCAGTGGGGGCAGGGGTGCGGGGTGCAGGGTGGTGTTCCCCGACCCCGTAGGGGGCTGTGGTATCGTCGGCCCGGTTCCGGCGAAGACCCCCCTCTCTCCCCCCCCCCCCCCAAGCATGATGTCATGTCGAGCAATCTGCTCCGTCTTTCTAGTAATGGAGCATTTAACCCAGCGTTTTCCAAAACAGCGTGGACTTTCGCTCAGGGAGTGGGAAGAGCGAACCCTGGGAAGTGGCTCTGCGCGGGCTGTGGCGGCTTACTGCGCCCTGATTAAAATGACTCATTCCCCGGGGGAATCCAGACACTGGGGCCCTAGAGGGTGGGCTGGCTGCAGGGAAACTGCTCTGGCTGCTGTCTCCGTCCCGGGACACGCGTGCCCTCCCTGGAGCGGAAAAAATCAGGCGGCAAGGTGAAACAGGCAGGGAGGCTGCTGGGTGCCCCGTGGGTCCTGCAGTGAATTTGGCTGTGGTCCGCAGAGGGGCTCTTGGCATTCAGAGGACGTCTCCTTTATTCGCTTAAAAAAGGTAAACACAAAACCGGTTTCCTGCTGGTGTGTTTTATTGTTTTCGGTACCCACCAGGTCGTTGACTGATTTGTATTGCCTTGGGTTCAGTGTGTATTTTGATGGTAAATGCTGTTGTGTTGAACCCCTCACCTCGTTGCACCGGGGGCCCCGTTGTCCCCAGACCGTGGAAGTCTGGATCTTCTGGCCCTCCGCCTACTCTGCAGGAAGTCGGGGTGGTATCGCACTCTCGGATTGGTGCCTTTGCAAGCAGGCAGCGTTTGTCTGTTCCTTTGCTGTTTGCTGTGACTTTAGGACGGTGGCACTCTTAATCCGGGCGCGTCTTGTAAAGCCAAGTGCACGTGCGCTACTGCTGCAGGGGACCCTTGGCCCAAGGCTTAGCAGCCTTCAGTTGGGCGTGATGTCAGCCCTTCCATTTTGGTAGAAACACGCATTGGGCAAGAAAGACCTCGAGGCTGAAACCCGTTGCCAGACCTGTGACGCTGCTGGCTCTGCGCTCGGCTGCAAGTAGGCGCCTGCCACGGACTGAGGACTCAGCCGGTGCTCGTTGACTGACTGGAGACCGGACTTTGTCCTCCGCCGCGCTGTTGACACCTGGGCCCACCGTCTGTGGTGCAGAAGTGTCTGTTGGCGGCAGACAGCAGCATCCCCGGCCTCTCTACGACCAGATGCCTCAGTTGTGACGCCCAAGGCCACGTCCAGACGTTGCCCCGTGGGGGAGTTTTCTCTGCTGGAGGGCCGCCGGTGTGGACCAAAGAGTAAGACAGCCTCTCCCCCCCGAAGTCTTATATGAGGGGGAGGGGTGCCTGGTCCTCCTTGGGGCCAGCTCTCCGTTTAATGCTGCCCCCTCCTCAGAAACCCCTTCCCAGCCTCGCTGTGCCCCTGCCCTTTCTTCCGTCAGCCATGGTGCCGTGCTCCTTCAGAGCAGTGTCGGCGATCGTGGCCCGCGTCTGTCACGTCACGCTCCTCCGCTGCTTGCACAGTGCCTGGCATGAGGCATGTGCCGAGGAAACGAGTAGACGGTGAGCCAGAGAGGACTTTGCTAGAAGATGATTCTTGCCCCGACTTTCTCTGAAGGGCCCTGCAGGCAGAGGGCCAAGATGTGCCTGGAACAGCAGGGAGCTAACAGCAGGGAGCTAACGTAAACACGGGCAACACGTGCGGGCTGGTGCCTGGAGACTGGAGACTGACCGAGGGCTGACTCTGGTGGGACTGGTCTGGCTTACGCCTGTGGGGAGGGAGAGGGGTCCCTGCTTCCCCTTCTCCCCGCCCACCTCTGATCTCATGTGCTTACTGGACTCTTGTGAGCTGTGATGGCTGTAGCCAGGCTCTGAGGAGAGAGGGCACTGAGCTGGCAGCCAGGGTCCGGACTCAGCCCGCCTCTCCCCTGTGCCATGACCCACAGCCAGTGGCCGCTGAGTTAGGTTTCGCAGCTGACAGAGGGGTTGGTTTGAGCAGGAGCACCGCTGAGGTCTGTTTCAGTTCTAAAATTGCAGCTCCCTTTGCCTTTCTGAGCTAGAGTCTTAAATTCCCCCCTTTAAGACGTTCAGGAGCGAGCTCTGCATCTGTCTGCACCTTATGTAAGTTACGGGCTTCAGGCGGCTGGCTGGGAACGTTGCTTAGCACAGCCACAGTGAATACCCTCCGGGGTTTGAAAAGGTGCTCTTGTCGTGCTGTGTGCCTCAAGCCTGTAGCTTTTGTGGCTCAGGTAGCAAACTAATTCAGTGCCTCATAAAATTAACTGGATTCTTTTTGATGAACTTCAGCCCAGGGCCACTGAATTTGGCTAGTGTGACTTCAGGGTGTGGGAGTTATGAGTTGTTTCTTTCTGTTTTTAAGTTGGTATTGAAAAATTCGAGGGGCGCTTACGTGGCTCAGTCAGTTAAGCGTCTGACTTCGGCTCACGTCATGATCTTGTGGCTCCTGAGTTTTGAGCCCCACATGGGGCTCTGTGCTGACGGCTCAGAGCCTGTCTGCCCCTCGCCCACTCACGCTCTCTCAAAACATGAATAAAACATGAAAAAATTAAAAGAAAAATTCTCACCCTTTTACTTAGTCCCAAACTTTAAATAAATCTTTATTTTGAAATAAAAATAGATTTGCAGGAAGTTGCAAAGAAGTGGACAGGGAGGTCCCGGCACCCTTCACCCCACCTCTTCAAGGGGGATTTCTGACATGACAGTACAATTTCAACACCAGGAAACTGACATTGGTACATTCCACAGGGCGGAGTCACATTTTATCGGTTTTACCTACGCTGGTGTGTGTGTCTGTGTCTGTGTAGGTCTTTGTGCTTTTGTCACAAGTAGCTACGTGTAACTGCCACCTTCATCAAGACACAGAGCTGTTCCGTCATCACAAAGCCCCCTCGCCTTACCCCTTTAGCCAGCGTACCCACTCCCGACTGCTAGTCTGTTCTGTCTGCATAGCATCTCAAGGGCGTCATGTGAATGGAGTTGTGTAGTATGTGACCCGTTGATTGACTTTTCTCACTCCGTACAATCCCCTTGAGGTCTGTCCGAGCTGTTGCATTGACTGATAACGCATTCAAGTGATGGGTTTAAAGAAAACAAAAGCCCTGCTGAAATTGGGAAAATAATAGTTATTTGTTATTTGGTTATTTTGGAACTTTTGTTTACTTTTACACGTGTGATGTGTCATTGGACAGGCATGTCTAAGTTAATGCATGTCTTTTTTAAAAAGTATTTTTTAATGTTTATTTTTTTTTGAGAGAGAGAGAGAGAGAGAGAGACAGCAAGCAGGGGAGGGGCAGAGAGAGAGAGGGAGACACAGAATCTGAAGCAGGCTCCAAGCTCTGAGCTGCCAGCACAGAGCCCGATGTGAGCCTTGAACCCAGGAACGGTGAGATCATGACCTGAGCTAAAGTTGGCCACTGAACCAACTGAGCCACCCAGGCGCCCCAGTTAATGCATGTTTTTATGCATTACCATTGACATGTCAACACGAGAACAGTGTTGAGAATGTGAAACACTGCTGAAAATGTTGACAGACTCCTCATTGGCTGCAAAATACCCAAGACTAAGGAGCGCCTGGGTGGCTCAGTCGGCTAAGCGTCCGACTTTGGCTCAGATCATGACCTCATGGCTGGTGGGTGCGAGTCCCACACCGGGCTCTCTGCTGTCAGCGGGGAGCCCGCTTTGGTTCCTGTCTTCCTCTCTCTCTGCCCCTCTCCAGCTCATGCTTTCTCTGTCTCAACAAAACAAAACAAAACAAAACAAAAACAACCAAGACTGCAATGAAAGAGAGCGATGGGTCTTTACTCTTGTGAGACCAGTCACGTTGCCAGTGGGCAGGAAATTGTCATTTATTCCTCCAAGCGGGAGGTGGCGGGGGCGGGGGGCCGTGCAGGTGAAGCGAGACACGAGACACTTCCATCGTGCTTGCGGGCGTTTTATTTACTCCCTCCAGGCACTCGCTCAAATGAAGGGGGACGAGTGGAGACGTGTAATTAGCTATTTGGCAAAAACGCGTTTCCCGTGTTCTTGGTGAAAGCATGCAGTTTTGCTGCAGGTGCAGTGATAAACTGGCAGAATCAGTATCAGTGCTCGGCTCATTGTGTTGGTCACGAAACTCTGTCCTCTCCATTTCCGTTAACTTCGTTGAAATTGGGCACTCCTTTGAATTACATTTTAACATGACTAGAGTTTAAAACATTTAGTTCGTAAAATTCCGTGTGTTATGAGTCATAAATTGGATGTGGAGAACTGAACGTAAAACGCGAAGTTCAGGTTATGCCTCTGTGTAGGAAATGAAACGTAAAGGTGGTACTTGATTTTCCTGAGTAATAATAAGGAGCAGAACCAGAATTTGTCGGTCTGCTTTTTAACTTTTAAAGTCCTTTAAAAAATTTAAGGTTCGTTTTAGTCTTGACCGGACATTTAAAAAATGATGACTTTTTGAAAAAGAATGCTCTTCTTGCGAATTTTCTTCTGCATAATATATACTCTTTAGAAACTGATTTAGGGAGCGTGTGACGGAGGGCAAAGGGAGGGACGATCCCCTGTGCTGGGCGAGGGGAGGAAGTCTTTGACCCAGGTTGAATTTTTCTGCCAAGGTTGGTGGTTATTGCTTCGAGGAAATACCTGTGCATCCCCTCGTTTTCCTTCTGGCTCCTCTGAAGTCGGGGACTCTCTCTGTTTCTCTTATGACACGTTGAAATGTCCTGGTGATGAGTGTTTTCTCGTGCCGGATCCTTAGCATTACTTCTCTCTCCTCTTTTTTTTTTTTTTTTTTTAATTTTTTTTTCAACGTTTTTTATTTATTTTTGGGACGGAGAGAGACAGAGCATGAACGGGGGAGGGGCAGAGAGAGAGGGAGACACAGAATCGGAAACAGGCTCCAGGCTCCGAGCCATCAGCCCAGAGCCCGACGCGGGGCTCGAACTCACGGACCGCGAGATCGTGACCTGGCTGAAGTCGGACGCTTAACCGACTGCGCCACCCAGGCGCCCCTCTCTCTCCTCTTAAAATGACTTTCACTCCGTTGTTTCGGCAACAGTGTGTGTCAGGATTTTGTAGTTGCGGAGTTATTGGGAAGGCTCTCTTTGTGGGGCTGAATAACATTTCCTTGGCTTTTAAAAAATAGAGTCAGATCAGAGGGGAGGGTTCCAGTGCGATGTAGGAAGCGCTGTTTCACACTAACACAGAATGTGACTCCCTGGTGTGAGCTCCTGAGTGGGCGGGGCTCTGGGTGCCTCAGAATTTTATGGGTCTGTTTTGCAGGTTCTTGGGCGCGAGGCCGGCTTCCCTTAGCTCGAATTTCAAAACTTATGAGACTCCCAGAACCAGAAGTCTTTTTTTGTAAGTCTTCGGTGAACTCCTTTGGCCACAACCCTGGCCTTGCAGAGCCGGGAAGCTGTGTGTGGTCTCCCTCCTGTGCGAGTGAGTGTTCACAAGCGTGTGCTTCCAGGACACCATGGCCACGTGCTCTGCTTCCTCCCAAAGTCTTACCGGTTCTGGATCTCGGGACAGATCGGGCCTCAGGTTTGGGGCAAGGGGTGGCATCTGATCTGTTATGTGAAATTTGTGGGGTTCGGAGAAACAGGACATGTGGTCCCTGTCCCCCTAAAGAGTCTGCAGACAAATAGGGAGGTGCGTTGTCACCAGTGCGTCCATCTTTATTGAGCACCTCCTACGTTGCGGACTCCTGAATGTCGTATGCAGAGAACGAGAGGTTGTCAGGTGGACAAGATGAGTCCTTGCCCGAAAGCAAGGTGGAGAGGTCCTAGGCGACAGAGGGCACCAGGTGCTCAGACACCTAAGAAAGGTAGGTCTGCGTCAGCCTTTGGAATGTTTCACGTTTGCCTCTGGCCTTGTCGAGCATTCTTTTTTTTTTTTTTTTTTGCTTAAAGTGTGTCAGTCCACTCCCTGCCTGGACTCGGTGTGTGAAATGAATGTAAGACAGATACGTAGGACCGGCACCCTCCTGTCTTGCCCTTTCATTGTGGTCAGCACGGAGGTTTGATATGGAAACCACAAGTGCGGGAGTGAGAAAGTTGATGGTTTTCGTCAGCTTCCAGCGCACTGTGAGGTACATCAAGTAAGTCTGCCCTCAGCTTAACAAAATGAGTGGCACACTTGAGAAAATAGAAATGAGCAGTTTTCACCGGGCCGTGTAATGTCTGAGGTTGGGATGATAAGACTGTATTTACTGATTCTCCTCTTGGCCTTTTTCACGCTAACTGACTTTGGGATGACGTTGCCATGGTTGAAATATCACGGGAAGTTGCGTGTGCCGTGTGATTACGAGAACTTCAGGGTGGGTAGTTCAAGTGGGAGTCGCCACCGGGAGCTGGGGGCTGAGGCCGAGCGATAAGACCGGCCCTGGCGCTCTGTGGGAGAGAGGGCCCTGCACGCCACGCCATGTCTGGGATCGGAAGCGTGCAGGGAGGAGGAGGTGGCCTGTTTCAAAAGAGCGCCCCGGCGATTGAGCCGGGGACGGCCAGATGCACAGATGCACAGATGCACAGATGCACAGTGCCAGAGAGGAGAGGCGAGTCCGAGCCTCGCCCAAAATGTTGCGGTTGCCCAGAAGATGCAGTTTAAACTCGTGGCGACACTCTTGTCCCTGCCTGCCTTCCCACATCACTTCCTGCCACCCTTCATTCTTTTTCCTTCAGTGTTACTGCCAAGGAGGGTGAGGACTCGGGCCCACCATCACCCAATGGGGAAAGTGTGGGAAGTGGAGTCAGAAAGACTTCGGCGGGAGTTGAGAGCCACCAGTGGGAAGGCGAGAGGCACACAGGGTGTGGGGATGGGGCCTGTGGTCTGGCCCTTGGAGTTTGTTGTCTGTGTTAGTGGGGGTGCGGCAGAAGGGCAGTGACGTGCCCACGGCTGCTCTGGGCCCCACAAGGACAGGAAGGTCTTTGCCGTGAGGCGGAGACCCACTTCCCTTGCTAGGTTCTGGCCCCACACGGCTCCCTCAGCTCCCGGCTGCCTCAGGAAACGGGGAGTTGAGTGATGCTGGATGTGTTCATTTAGGATAAGACGTTGCTGACCAGCGGTTTGGGTCAGATCCTGATACTGTACCCTTTGATTCCTCACCTTTGCAAATTGTGGCCTAGTAGAGTCTGGAGTCTTTGTTTTCACCCCCAGTTTAAACCCAGTGAGCGCTGCGGTGGTTTTGTGTATCCTTGTACTCAACACGTTTCCCATTTACCTTCTCACCTGCCCCAGGACCTGGTGTCTGTTTTACAGCGTTGCTTAAAAGTGTGGAGACCAGCATCCAAGTAGGGTTGCCTGGTTTTTGTTTTGGGTGGTAAGGTGTTTTTCTTGCCTTTAAAATCCCTTCTGGTGGCAACTCAGAGCATAATGAGGATTAGTTATTTAGTGTACCTAAAGCCCTTGGAGCTAAGCCTTAGGATGTCAGTGCTGCACTGGGATTTGTGTTTTGCCTTTTCTTTTTTAAAAGAAATTTATTCATTTGTTTTGGGAGAAGAAAGAGCACATGTGAGTGTGCACTCGTGAGAGTGGAGGAGGGACAGAGAGAGAGAGGGAGAGAAAGAATCCCAAGCAGGCTCCGCACCGTCAGCGTGGAGCCCGATGTAACGTTCCGTCTCACAAACTGTGGTATCCTGACCTGAGCCAAGATCAAGAGTCGGATGCTCAGTCGGTTGAGCGTCTGACTTCGGCTCAGGTCACGATCTCACCGTTTGCGGGTTCGAGCCCCGCGTCGGGCTCTGTGCTGACAGCTCAGAGCCTGGAGCCCACTTCGGATTCTGTGTCTCCCTCTCTCTCTGCCCCTCCCCTGCTCATGCTCTGTCTCCCTCTGTCTCAAAAATAAATAAAAACATTTAAAAAAGAAGAATCGGATGCTCAACCAACCAAGCCATCCAGGTGCTCCCGTTATGCTTGCTTGTTTTCTTTCTTTCTTCAATGTTTATTAATTTTTTTTTTTTTTGAGAGAGAGAGACAGAGACAGAGACAGAGACAGAGACAGAGAATGAGCATGGGAGGGACAGAGAGAGAGACACAGAATCCGAAGCAGGCTCCAGGTCTGAGCTGTCAGCACAGAGCCTGATGTGGGGCTCGAACCCATGAACTGCGAGATCATGACCTGAGCCGAAGTTGGACGCTTAACCGACTGAGCCACCCGGGCGCCCTATAGCCTTTTTTTCCTTTATGTCAGGCGCAGCACGACCAACTCAGAACCTGATTTTGAACCCGCACCGATGAGAGTCAGAGCCTTCTGTGGTTGAGTTCATAATGAATCCTGCTGGGGGTGTGCCTCCATCTACAAGTAGTTTTCGGTACGTCTTCCTTCCGTAGGACACGCTCCTCACAAACTCAGTTACGTTTAGTTAGCTTGTAGCTTCTGCTCAATTATCCTTTTTAAACTTTGTTGCCACCTTCTTTTTTTTAAGCTTAAAAATATTTATTTTTGGGAGAACGCAAGTGGGGGCGGGGCAGAGAGAGGGGGACAGGGGACCCGAAACGGTCTCTGTGCTGACAGGCTGACAGCAGACAGCCCGATGTGGGGCTTGAATTCACGAACCGCGAGATCATAACCTGAGCCAAAGTTGGACACTCAACTGACTGAGCCTCCCAGGTGCCCCTTTGTTGCCTTATTCTTTCGCCACAATTTGAGCCGTCCTTGGGTAACATAGTACATACAGCTTTCCCAAGTGCTGAGAATGTGGAGGAAGAGGGAGGTGGGAAGGTGGTGGTCTGAGGGTCCGTTCGTACCGAGTTGTTCAGTTCCTGAGGCTTGGCCTTTTTGAGATTGTCATCCACAGGATGGAGATGTGGGCCCCTCGCACGGATGCTGGTCACAGAGGGACAGGAGATGCTCCTCTGCTGGGGGCTGATGTCTGGTGTATATTCTCTAGTGTAGCATTTGCTGTAGATCTAGTTTAAATCTGTATAATATTCAGTAGTGAAGAAAACATTTCTTTGTATAATGTTCTTGTTTTGCTATACTTTTGGTGCAGCCCCAAGAGTGAAGTGTATTTTGAAGTTGTATGTTTCAAAATTTATTTATTTTTCTGGATTCTGTTTTCTGATAGAATTGTACCATTTATTCATTCAAGAAATCTATTTTTTTTTAAGTTTATTATTTTGAGAGATGGAGAATGAGCATGAGTTGGGGAGGTGCAAAGAGAAGGAGAAAGAGAATCGCAAGCAGGCTGTGTGCTGATGTGGGGCTCGATCCCACAAACTGTGAGTTCGTGATCTGCCCCCAAGCCAGGAGTTAGACGCTTAACTGACTGAGGGCAACCGGGCGGCCCCAAGAAATCTATTGAGTGCCTGCTATGTGCCAGGCACTATTCTACTCTAGGTACCAGGGATTCGGTGGTTAACCAAATGGACAAAATCCCTGTACTTTCAGAACTTAAATTCTTGTGAGACTAGACGGACAAAATAAATGAGAAAAACATGTATCTATTTATCTCCATTCATCTTTTTGTTGCTCTGTCGTGGAGAAAAATACAGTAGGGAAGAGGGACAGAGAGTGTGGATGGTTCTGAGCTTCAAAGCCTGTGGTCAGGTCAGGTCAGGTAGCCTGGAGAAGGTGTATTCCAAGGAAGCTTGGAGGAGATGCGGAAGCGAGTTCTGCAGGTGGAGGTGTGGAGGCCCTCGGTGAGCATGGGCTGCGGGAGCGGAGGGCGGAGCATGTCAGGCCTTGTAGGAATCCTTGGAAGTTTTCAGCACACACGATCTAACCCAAATTACTTTTGCTTTTAATAAGATCATTTGCTTCTGTATAGAGAGCGAGCAGCAGGGACAAGGGTTGAAGTGGGAGACAGTTTGGGTGGCTGTTGTATTAACCGTGGAAGGTGATTCTGGGTTGAACCAGACGGAGACCACAAGCTAAATATTCTGTCCCCCGATGTTAAAGGTGCGGCTGTGTCTCAGGCTTGCCCTGTTTCCAGAGGTACGTCTGCTACGATGTTTCTCACTGTTCACCTGTGTGCAGTGTGGCTTTTTCCTCTGGCTGCTTTTCATGTATATTCCCTGGTTTTAGTCAGTTTTATTTGTTATGTGCCTTGTCATTTTCTTCATGTTTCTTGTGCTTGGGGTTCGAGCTTCTGAGATCAGTGGGTTTCTAGTTTTCACCAAATTTGAAAAAATTTGGCCATTATTCTTCAAATACTTTTTCTGTCCCCGTCCTGCCTTTGAGGACTTTGTTACACACAAGTCAGGCCACTGGAGGTTGCCCCACAGCTCAGTGATGCTCTCTCAGATCGTGTTTTTCGGCCTGCTTTTCTCTCTTTGTTTCACTTGGGCTCATTTCTGGGCTGCGTCTTCAGGTGTACTAATCTGTGGTGTCCGATCTTCTGTTAATCTCGTCCAGCGTATTTTCTCTCTCAGACATCGTAGGTCTCGTGTCTTGAACTTCACTTCGGGTCTTTCACGTGTTGTCTGTACCAATTCACATGCTTGTGATACCGTCCCCCTCCGTGAGCATATGGAGTATAGTTATGATGACTTCTAATGTTACTGTCCCCTGATTTTATGTTCTGTCATTTTTTTTTTTTTTCCCTTAATCATCTGTCATTTCTGGGTCTGTTTTTATTGATAGATCTCCCCCCACCCCCATTGTGGGTTGTATTTTTCTGTTTCTTTGCATGCCTGTAATTAAAAAAAAATTTTTTTTTTAATGTTTGTTAATTTTTGAGACAGAGCATGAGTGGGGGAGGGGCAGAGAGAGAGAGGGAGACTCAGAATCTGAAGCAGGGCCAGGCTCCGAGCTGTCAGCACAGAGCCTGACATGGGGCACGAACCCTGAGATCACATCCTGAGCCAAAGTCAACACTTAACTGAGCAACTTAGGCACCCCTGCATTCCTGTAATTTTTTATTGGATTCCAGACATCATGAATTTCACCTTGCCCTGAATATTATTGTATTTCTTTAAATATCCTTGAGCTTTTTCCTGGGCTGAAGCTCAGCAACTTGGACACTGTTTGGTCTTAAAGGAGGGGCCGGAGCAGCCTTTGGTGTGGGGCTGATTTCACCCCCCTCTTGAGGTGGGTTCCTTCTCATTTTTTTTTTAACGTTTTTATTTATTTTTGAGACAGAGAGAGACAGAGCATGAACGGGGAGGGGCAGAGAGAGAGAGGGAGACACAGAATCGGAAGCAGGCTCCAGGCTCTGAGCCATCAGCCCAGAGCCCGACATGGGGCTCGAACTCACAGACCGTGAGATCGTGACCTGAGCTGAAGTCAGACGCTTAACTGACTGAGCCACCCAGGCGCCCCAAGGTGGGTTCCTTCTCAGAACTCTGCTTGATGCCCTGGGTTTTATGAGGTTCCCCCCCCTGCCCCCCAACCGGCTTATTGGCCCTGTGCCGGCATCCATGGCTTACCCTCCAGCTGCTTTCCAGTGGCTCTTTCCACAGCCGCGGGAGCTGGTGGTCGTGCCTGGGCAGATGAGTGATGAGGCAGAGATTCGAGGACCCCTCTGCGGCTCTGCTCTGCACATTCTGGCCCCCTTTGTCTGTCTCCTCACTTTGGGGAGACCTGCCCCTCTCATCTTGTTTGTTTTCTGTCTCTCGGAGGTCATGGTCTGCCGGAGCCTCTTGTCCAGTTTCTGGAGACTGTTGTTTCGTGTATTTTCATCTATTTAGTTGTCTGAGGTGGGAAGGTGAATCGTGTCCCTGTTTATCACCATTAGCGTTGGGGAGAGACACTGAGCACGCAGTTGGATATCCAAGACTGGAAGGCAGAGAAGAGGTCTGGGCAAGAGGTGAACGTATGGGGGCAGAACTTCTAGGTGTTGTTTAGAGCCATGAGACAGGGAGCTAGCTCACCGGGGAGGCGAGTGGAAATGATCGAAACCTAGCTCTCGCTCCTACAGCTCTTCTGTGTGCCTGGCATGCTCCCAAGCACGTTACCTGTGTTTACACATCTGACATTCATGATGATACTTGAACAGTAGGTGCTGTGATCCTCCTGTTTTGTAGATGAGGAGGAAAAGTGGGGCCCTGAGCCCGGGGCCACGTGACTGCCTAGAAAGTGGTAGAACAGGAATTCAGACTCTGGCTACCTGGTTCCAAGTCTCCTCTCTGAGCCATGGTGCTGGACCAGCTCTCTAGGAAGGTGGCCAGAGCTCCAGGCTCGCAGACCCTAAGCAGTCAGGGGGAGACATGTCCAGGTGGGAGGAGCACAGGCCAGTAAGGAGGGAGCACGGTAGTAGGTCACTTGAGTGGGGTGAGCAGAGGTGAATCCGATGGGGAAGTTTAAGGGAGAATAATTGGAAAATGTGAGTCTCAACCCTTTTGCGGAGTTTGGCTGTAAAGAGGAGAGAGGTGAGATGGTGACTGGGGAGTGTAGAGGGTGTGTTAGCTTTCTATTGTTGCTGTGACAAATGAACACAAATTTAGCAGCCGAGACCAGAACTCCCGTATTATCTCATGTTCTGTAGATCGGAAGCCGTGCACAGCCTGGCTCGGCGGGGTCCTCTGCCTCGAATCTCACAAGGTTGAGATGAAGGTGTCAGCAGAGCTGCAGTCCCTTCTGGAGACTCTGGAGGTGAGGCTGCTTCCAATCAGTCCTTGTAGTGTGGGGGCCGCGGCCCCCTTTTCTTGCTGGCTTGCCTCCTACAGCCTGCTCACGGTCCTTCTCCTGCTTCCCGTGAGGCCCGCCAGCGAATCCCTCTCGAGACAGGATCTTTCTGACTTGGTCAGCCTGCCTCCTGCCTCCAGAGTCTCTCCTTTTAAGGGCTTATGTGATTATATTGGGCCCATCTGCCTGATCCAGGATAATTCCCCTATCTTAATTACATCTGCAGAGTTCTTTTTGCTATGGAAGGTATCTTACAAGGTCCAGGTATTAGAGTGTGGGCATCTTTGGGGGAGTATTGTGCTTATCACAGTGGGATAAAGAAAAAGGAAGCTTTTGTTTTTTTTTAAGTTTAATTGATTTGTTCATCAAATTTACAGAGTTGCGCGGTGGACAAAACAGACAAGAATACCTTCGTGTGGCTTACGTTCTGGTGAAGGAGACATAAAATAAGTATGATATATAGTGCACTATATACTGTATTAGGGGGAAATAAGGCAGGAAGAGGGGATTGCAGTCTAGCTTGTGCCGCTGGGGGTCAGGCATGCCCTGCAATGCTGGTGGACAGCGTGGCTGGAGCATGAGTTGCAGACAGACCCTGGGGTTCCGGAGTCGGACGCAGGGGGCAAGGCAGGTGATGGGGGTCTCGTAGGCTGTTCTGAGAAGTCTAGTTTTCCTTCTGAGTGACAGGTGTAGCCGGTGGAGGGTGAGCAGAGAAGGGAGGTACCTTGGAAGGAATTACTGTGATGCTGGGAATAGGGGTTGGGGGGGGGGGGAAGCAGACTGTGAGCCGGATGAAGAAGGTGAGGACTCCTGGCTGGTGGGGGAGGCAGAGCATGTCTGTAGGCCGCCAGAAAGAGAAAGAAGGGCTAGGGAGAAGGTGGAGGGGTGAAGAAAAGTGGAGATGCAGGGGGCGGTGGTGCCAAGGAGAGCCTGAGCGCTTAAGGGCTGCCGGTGAGGGGAGGGAGGAGGCATGGGGTGGAGGTGAAGGTGTTGAGGAGAGATGGTAGGGCCTCCCTGGGCTCCACATGTGAGGCCAGCCCAGCGTGTGTAGTCTTACCAGGACACTCAGCAATCCCGGCTCTGGATTGGCCAGAATTGGATTCAGCAGGGAGGGGTTTGCCAGCCAAGCGCACAGACAGAGAAGGAAGGTCAGGGCTTAGTTTATGCCATGGAATTGAGGCTGGCTAAGAGGAGGTGAGGATGGGGGAGGGAGGGGAGAGGAAGACTGTAATCGTTGGTCCCGGGATGGGGGTGGCCGGTGGGTGTCGGAATTTGCTTACCTGATTGAGTGAGCTGAAAGGTTGGGGGTGGTAGGATGCCTGCAGTGAGTATTGGGGGGATGGCCATGGTGGGGACCAGATCGTCCACGGAGCTGGGGCTAAAGCCAGAGGGTGGTGTGGGGGTCATGTGCATGGACACTCATCACCGATGGTGGAGAGGGGTAGTGTTCTAGTAATTGGGCAGGTCTTTTCAGTTGTGTGCATTTTTCTTCTTGTTTTTGTCTAGTCTTGCCCTTAATTGTTTTTTTTTAATTGTTTTTAAATGTTTATTTTTATTTTTGAGAGAGAGAGAGAGAGCGTGCGAGCGAGCAGGGGGAGGGGCAGAGAGCGAGAGGGACACAGAATCCGAAGCAGGCTCCAGGCTCCAGGCTCTGAGCTGTCAGCACAGAGCCTGACGTAGGACTTGAACTCACAGACCGGGAGATCATGACCTGAGCTGAAGTCAGACACTCAACCGACTGAGCCACCCAGGTGCCCCAAGTGTTTTTTTTTTTTTTTTTTTTTTTCTTTTTAAAGCAATGCATTTTACTTTTAGTTTTTAAAGTTTATTTATTTATTTTGAGAGAGAGACAGAGCACATGAGTGGAGGAGGGGCAGAGAGAGGGAGAGAGAGAGAATCCTAAGCGGGCTTCACATTGTCAGCACGGAGCCTAATGTGGGGCTCGGACCCATGAACCGTGAGATCGTGACCTGAGCCGAAGTCAAGAGCCAGACGTTTAACCAGCTGAGCCACCCAAATGCCCCTTTCGTTGTTTTAAAAAGTTAGGAAAAAGTTAAAACTCGAGAATGTAGTTTAAGAAGTTAATTATAAAACACTTGACATCTGCCTTATCTCCCCGTTCCTAAACTTAGAGTTAATTTTGATTTTATAGCCATTTGTTCCCATATTTACTTTAAGAAATGTGATTACTAAATTAATGTTTATACTATTTATGGGTGTTTCCCCCCATTTAATTATTATTTATTGACTTCTTACTGTGGGAGATGAGGACTTAATATACCTGAGCTTTCATTTACTCATTCTCTAATATGTCATTTTAATCAGTGTATAGCAATTAACATTTGGAAATATTCTTCTCAGCTGAGATGGTCGTTCAACTTAAAAAATTTTTTTTCTTAATGTTTATTTATTTTTTAATGTTTATTTTTGAGAGAGAGAGAGAGAGAGAGTGTGAGCAGGGGAGGGGCAGAGAGAGAGGGAGACACAGAATCCGAAGCAGGCTCCAGATTCCGAGCTGTCAGCACAGAGCCTGATGTGGGGCTCAAACCCACGAACTGTGAGATCATGACCTCAGCTGAAGTCAGACACTCAACGGACTGAGCCACCCAGGCACCCCAGTAGTTCAACTATTTATTTTTATTTTTATTTTAAAAAATGGTTATTTTTGAGAGAGAGTGAGAGAGTAGGGAAGGGACAGAGAGAGAGGGGGGAGGACAGAGGATCTGAATTGGGGTCTGAACTCAGGAACCTTGAGATCCTGACCTGAGCTGAAGTGGGACACTTAACTGACTGAGCCACCCAGGTGCCCCCTGATAGTTTAACTTTTAATGTGTTTAGTGTTAACTACTGTTGTTTTTATACTTTTGTATTTTTTAAAAAAATATTTTATGTATGTTTGTACGTATGTATTTGAGAGAGAGGGAGAGGGAGAGGGAGAGAGAAAGAATATAAAGCAGGCTCCATGCTCAGTGCAGAGCCTGATGTGGGGATAGATCCCACAACCCTGGGATCATGAGCCGAAATCAAGAGTCATACGTTCAACCTACTGAGCCACCCAGGGGCCCCAAGATACTATTTTTAAGTAATCTCTACGTCCAGTGTGGGGCTCGAACTTGGAACCCTGAGGTCAACAACAGTCGCGTGCTCCACAGACTGAGCCAGCCAGGTGCCCCCATCCTTTTGTACTTTTTAATGCACCTGTTGCGTTTCAGCCCTAAGCTTCTGGATATGACTGTGAGATCCCCCTTTGTGTGGTTGGACACAGCAGGTGGCCTGTCAGCCCCTTCTTTCCATGTTGAGGTGTCCTTCCTGGAGCGGTCAGTTCTGCTGTCGTCTGGACGGATTGTCGGTGCTGCCCTCCGGGGACTTCCCTTCACCATAGTCTGGAGGGGCTTGTCTCTGGCTGGACCTCGGTTCTTTGGAGTCCACGTGTGTGTGCTCCGGGCTTGTGCTCACTTGAACTCGGTAGGAGTGCATAGCAGCCGAAATTCTTTTGAGATACTGTATTTTTTTTTTTTTTTTTTTAAGTATTTTTTACCTTTGTACTTAATTGAGAATTTGGCTCTGGTAGAATTCTGGCTGAAGTTAACTTTTCCTCAATTTTGAAGGTATGACTCTATTTCTATTCTTAGTTTCTAGTGGTCTGAAAGTTTAATTTTTTTTTTTTAAGTAGGCAGAACCCATTGTGGGGCTTGAACTCACGACCCTGAGATCAGGACCTGAGGCCAAGATCAAGAGTCAGATGCTTAACTGACTGAGCCACCCAGGTGTCCCTCTAGTCATTTGAAATTTTAAGATGCTGTGCCCACGTGTGGTATTTGGTGGCATGATTCAGTCTGAATGTCAGAAATGTCAGAAATGTTTTGGGAAATGTTCTTGTTTTTTTTTTTTAATTTTTAAAAAATGTTTATTATTTTTGAGAGACAGAGACTGAGCGTGAGCAGGCAAGGGGCAAAGAGAGAGGGAGACCCAGAATCCAAAGCAGGCTCCAGGCTCCGAGCTGTCAGCACAGAGCCCGACGCGGGGCTCGAACTCACAAACCACGAGATCGTGACCTGAGCTGAAGTCGGCCGCTTAACTGACCGACTGAGGCACCCAAGCGCCCCAGGAAATGTTGTTTTATTTCTTTGGTAGTTTCCTTTCACTTTCTCCTTTTTGAATGATCCTCTAATAAGAGGTGAAACCTGGACCTCTTGGCTTACATTTTCTTACCTTATCTCTCATTTTCCATTTCTTGGTCTTTGTGGTGTTCTATTTTCCAAGACGTCCAACTTTGTCCTCCAGCCCTTTTGAATTCTTTTATTTCTGCTAGTAGGTTTATCATTTGAGGCCTTCTTCTTGTCCGAGTTGTCCTTTTGTGGTGTCATCTGCTTCTTAAAGCTGTGTTTCTCTGTGTGAGACTATGCATTGCTTTGGAGTGTCCTCCTCCACGTAGCTCTTTGCTCGGAATTCCTTTTCTGGGGCTTGTTTTGGTGTCTGGCTCGTGCCGTGCGAGCTTCCTGATGCCGGCTGCTTGGAGTCCGTCCACTCGCGTGCGCCAGCATTGGCCAGCGGGGTCAGGGCCCCGGGGGGAGGGCTCCTCGCACGGCGACGGATGTGCGGTCTCCGTCATTGGGGGAACCCGCGTGTCGTTGGTTTTTTCGGTCTCTCCCAGAACAACCCTTCGGTCTCAATTCCTGCTTGGGGAAGGAGGCGAGTATTCTGAGCCCAGCTGCCACTGTTCTGGGAAGGGGGTGTCTCACTGTCAGTGGGTGTCACTCAGTTGTGCTTTTCTTAGTGTGGTGCCTTATCCCAGCACTCAGTGGTGTCACCAGGCCCAGAGCTTCTGTGTTCCTGCTTTTCCAGAGGAAACCTCTCGTCTGCTGCTGAGGTCGTGAGAGTGGGCTGCCTGGCTGTAGGGTGTGCAGGAGGGGCCTGCTATTCCTTAGGCAGACTAGCCTCCTCCAGAGTCCACCGCCCGA
Organism: Panthera uncia; assembly: GCF_023721935.1. Taxonomy (NCBI): domain Eukaryota; kingdom Metazoa; phylum Chordata; class Mammalia; order Carnivora; family Felidae; genus Panthera; species Panthera uncia. The sequence continues at coordinate 40,334,511 of NW_026057579.1, forward strand.
GGCACTTGGCGTCTTTAATTTCTAACCCTTTGCGGGTTCTCTGAGAAGATTTGCTTTTTACCACTTCTCCCTCCTGCAGGCAGCTGGTTCCAGCTTGCTCTGTTAGGCTCAGTCAGTAGTTACCACTCGATCATCTCTTTCCGGCATCCCCAATTGTGGTCCTCCCTTTTACCCAAGTTTTGGACTGATTTCATCTATTATACACACACAGACCTTCGCGATCTTTGTGGCCATTTTTTAATGCTTTGGATTAATCACGTCTTTGGAAATAAGAATTTGACTCTTAGTATTTCTACTTTTCTGAAGAAGTTTTTATTTATTTATTTTGAGAGCAAGAATGCACTAGCATGTGTGGGGAGGGACAGAGAGAGAGGCAGAGAGAGAATCCCAGGCTCCTCACCGTCAGCCCAGAGCTCGACGTGGGGCTCGAACTCCCAAACAGTGAGGTCATGAGCTGACCTGAAATCAGGAGTTGGACGCTCAGTTGACTGAGCCACCCAGGTACCCCTTACTGTTTTTACTTTCTAATTCTCAAAGGAAGTAGTAATACCTTTTTTAATTAAGTCTAATTTTGGAAGGTAGTTCTCACTATAAAGGTGGTTTGGCATGTGCTTCTAAAGGAGAATTTAAAGGGAACACATGATTCCGTGGCATATTTTTCTAGTTCTTACCTGAAGCCGGCAAGCGGGGTGGATTGTTCTTCATTAAATGGAACAATATAGTATATACAGGTTTAGTTTGCTAAACCCAGTGCTCTGAAACCCAGATATCAAAGCTAGGGAGCTAGGTGTCTGATAGGATTTTGTTCCACAGACATGATCTGTGTTGATGAGGCAGTTTCTTGCTGGTAATGGAATATAGTAAATGGAAACTTCTCTCTCTCTCTCTCTCTCTCTCTTTTGGTTAATTTTTGAGGAGGGTGGGGGAGACAGGATCTCAGCAGGCTCTGCTTTGTTAGCGTGGAGCCCAATGCAGGGCTCGAACCCACGAACTCTGAGATCATGACCTGAGCCGAATTGGACACTGAACTGACTGAGCCACCCAGGCGTCCCTGGACAGTTGTGTTTTCATTTTGATTTGCTTCCGTGTATTTTTTAATTTCTTCTTTAATTTCCTGGTTAACCAATTTATTCTTTTTTTTTTTTTAATTTATTTTGAGAGAGAGTGTGCACGCGCGAGAGAGCGCATAAGTGGGGGAGCGGCAGGGGGAGAGGGAGAGAGAGGATCCTAAGCAGGCTCCACACTGCCAGCACACAGCCCAATGCAGGGCTCTAACTCACAAACTGTGAGATCATAACCTGAGCTGAAATCAAGAGTCAGATGCTTAACGAATTGAGCTGCCAGGCACCCCAACCCATTCATTCTTAAGTAGAATGTTCTTTAACCTCCATGTATTTGGGGGCTTCCCAAATTTTTTCTTGTGGTTGATTTCAAGTTTCATAGCATTGTGACCTGAAAACATGCATGGTATGAACTCAATCTTTTTGTACCTGTTGAGGGCTGTTTTGTGATCTAGCATGTGATCTATTTTGGAGAAGGTTCTATGTGCACTCGAGAAGAATGTGCATTCTGTTGCTTTAGGATGAAATGTTCTAAATATATCTGTTAAGTCCATCCGGTCCAATGTGTCACTCAGAGCTGTTGTTTCCTTATTGATTTTCTGCCTAGATGATGTGTCCATTGTTGTAAGTGGAGTATCGAATTCTCCCACAATTACGGTATTATCATCAGTACGTTTGCTGTGTTTGTGATTGATTGATTTGTATGTTTGGGTGTTTCTCCGTCGGGGGCATAAATATTCACAGTTGTTATCTTCTTGATGGATAGACTCCTTTAATTGTGATACAATGCCTGCTTCATCTCTTGTTACAGTCTTTGTTTTAAAATCTAGCTTGATGTCTGCTAGCAGGATAGATGGTTCCCCATGCCCTCACTTTCAATCTGCAGGTATCTTCGGGTCTAAAATGAGTCTCTTGTAGGCAGCATGTAGATGGATGGCATTTAAAAATTTTTTTATTTATTCTTTATTCTGATACCCTATATCTTTTGATTGGGGCATTTAGTCCATTTATATTCAGCGTGATTATTGAAAGATAAGAATTTAGTGTCATTGTTTTATCTGTAGATTTCATGTTTGTGGTGATGTCCTCTAGTCCTTTGTAGTCTTTGCTCTTTGCACTCAGAGTCCCCTTTAGGATCTCTTACAGGGCTGATTTAGTGGTCATGAACTCCTTTAGGTTTTGTTTATCTGGGAAAGCCTTTATCTCTCCTATTCTGAATGGCAGCCTTGCTTGATAAAGGATTCTTGGCTGCATATTTTTCCTATTCAGCACATTGAATATTTCCTGCCACTCCCTTCTGGCCTGTCAAGGTTCAGTGGGCAGCTCTGCTGCTACCCTTATGTGTCTACCCTTGTAGGTTAAGGTCCTTTTGTCTCTAGCTGTTTTCAGAATCCTCTCTTTATCTTTGTATTCTGCCAGTTTCACTATGATATGTCATGGTGCTGACCTGTTTTTTACTTTGAAGGGAGTTCTCTGTGCCTCTTGGATTTGGATGCCTGTTTCCTTCCCTAGATTAGGGAAGTTCTCAGCTATAATTTGTTCAAATAAACCTTCTGCCCCTGTCTCTTGCACTTCATCTTTTGGAACTCCTATGCTATGGATATTGTTTCGTTTTATGGAATCACTTAGTTTTCTAATTCTCCCCTCGTGATCTAGTAATTTCCTTTCCCTCTTTTTTTCAGCTTCATTATTTTCCATAATTTTATTTTCTATTTCACCTGTTCTCTCCTCTGCTTCCTCCATCCTCACTGTCACTGTATTTGGTCTATTTTGCATCTCAGTTATGGCATTTTTTAAAGTTCATCCTGACTAGTTCTTAGGTCTTTGATCCCTGCAGCAAGAGTTTCTCTGGTGTCTTCTGTGCTTTTTTTCAAGCCCAGCTATTAGTTTTTTGACTTTTATTCTAAGTTCTTGTTCACATAATATTATTTATATGTTTTGAGCAATTCTCTGGCTGTGATTTTTTCTTGAACTTTCTTTTGGGGAGAATTCCTCCGTTTTGTGATTTTGGCTAAGTTTCTGTCTTTTGCATGTTTTAAAAGCTTGTTATGTGTCCTGTACCTGAGAGCACTACTGTATTAAAACTATACGCTGTCCAGGGCCTGGCACTCGAGGTAGTGTTTTTGATGTATGTTGTGTGCTCTCTGTTGCTGTGTTTTGGCTGCTCTGTCCCACTGGTCAGTCCTCTGCAGAGCTCCTCCTTGCTTATAGTGGTGGAGTATTCGGACCTTCAACCGGATGTGCTTTAATTCGTTTGTTGAAGTAACCCTGGAATTAAAAAAAGGAAAGGGGGGAGGGGAAAGCCTGATCCCATAAAAAGAGAAAAATAGAAGGGGGGGGAAAGAAATCCAAGTGGAGAGTCAAAAAACCGTAAGTCTAAATCCAGAGAAAGAGAGAGGAAAATAAGAAGAAGATGAAAGAGAGAAGGTCAAATGGTAATAGAGTAAAAATGCTTGATAAAAAAATATTAATATTTATATATATTATGTATATAATAAGAATTGGCCAAAAACAAATCAGAAACTATGAGCCTGATTCCAAATGAAAAAGAGTAGAGGGATAAAGAAACAGAAAAGAAAAAAAATGAAGGAAAAACCCTAAAACCAAACCAAAACAAAAAGAAAACAGTTGTGTTGGTGCCCGGGATGGGTGGCCGTGCTGGTGTGGAAGAGGGGCCAGCTGTGTTGGGTCCGTCAGTCTTGCTCCCCTCGATAAGCAGTCGCCAGGCACGGAGGGGCGGGGTTTGGTGTCAGCGGGTTCTGCCTCCACTGGGGGTTACTGTGCTACTCTCTGAAGTCAAACTGTGTCGGTGTTGGGGAGAAAACTGGCGACACCGCAATCTCTCGTCCCCTGACTGGATATCTTAACCTGCGCTGTTCAGGCAGCCCTCACAGAATGGCCAGTCTGGGTGGTCGGTCTCCCAGCCTTCCGTGCTCTCGACTGGGATTCAAAACCCGTAGTCTTGAGGGACCCAGCTCAGTGCGGCTCCTCTCCCCTGTTCTGGAGTAGAGCCACCCCGTGATTCTGATCTTTTATCAGGGTCTTTTGCCCTTGGGGAGGCCATAAACCCTCTTCCCAAAGTACTCCGGGAAGGGGACTGCTCTCTCCCAGTGAGCCCCTGAGATCGCTGCTCCTTGCTATGCACCCCGTGGCCAGCTCCCTCCTCCCCGGGAGTGCTTGCCATGGCTTCCAGCTCCCTTCCGGAGATAGCCGTGCACTTTGAAACCTTGGAGTTTCAGCTCCTAAGGATGTTTGCAAAATAGAAAGTGGCACTCTCCGTATTTCTTGTTCCCCAGTCCGTGGTCCAGAGAGGCTTTCCTCTTGTGTTAGCTCAATATCGCACTTTAACAGCCTCTTTCTCTCCTGCTCTCCTTTTGTCCCTCCACAGAAGGGGTTCCCTCCCCTCCGTGCATATGCTGTTTTACCTCCCCCGGTTCACATACATGCACCTCAGTCCTGCCAGGCTGTCTTCTTGCAACCGTGGAGATCCTTTTGCCGCTCTGCAGATCTATTTCCTGTGTGTTCCAAGTGAACTGACCTCAATACAGCTGTGTTGTAGGGGGTATGGATATCCCGGTCCCCCTACTTCTCTGCATCTTAACTCCTCTGGCCAAAACCATTATTTTTATATTTTTTTTATTTTTTAAGAATATTTATTTTTGAGAGAGAGAGAGAGAGAGACAGAGAACAAGCAGGGAAAGGGCAGAGAGAAAGACACAGAATCCAAAGCGGGCTCCAGGCTCCAAGCTGAAAGCACAGAGCCCGATGTGGGGCTCGAACCCACAAACTGCAAGATCGTGACCTGAGCCGAAGTCGGATGCCCAACCGACTGAGCCACCCAGGTGCTCCTCTGGCCAAAATCTTAAAAAGAATATGTGAAAAATGACACGTCATCAGGGGGCTTTGAAAAGAAAAGATCCGACAGATTTCAGAGATCTAGAAGGTTGCACAGGTGCAAGGCTGTATGCCTAGGAAAGACTCAAGAGGCCCCCGGTGTCTCACCTCTGGCTAATCTTGAGTCCCTGTGCAAATAGGAAATGAGGGCAAAGGCAGAGTTATGGCTGCCTTGAGTACTGAAAGTGTGCTTCTACACACAGGGTCCTTGGAACACTTATTCAAGGCACTTAAGGACATCCCTGACCAATCATTAACTGACCACTAAGTTAACTGAGCAAAGACTTTAGTAGCTGTAAACTATAGGGAATTTATGGACTTTACAGAACAAGTCCAGGAAATTCACTAAAAAAACTGACCGCAGCAACAACAATAACAGCAAACTAAACGCCAGGTACTGCCAGCAACAGCAGCCCCTGATTCCCAGCAGCCCCACTTTGATTTCCAGAGTTGCCACATTACATTGGCGAAAATACCCGGTTTTCAATAAAAAATCATGAGGTATGCCAAGAAAAAGGGAAATATGGTCTATATACAGGAAAAAAATAGTAGAAACTGTCCTTGAAAGGGTCCAGATATTGAACCAATTAAACAAAGACTCTAAATCTGGTATCATAAATCTGTTCTAAGAACTTAAGTCATGTTTTAAGAATTAAAGGAAAAAATGAAAATGATGTCTCACCAAATAGAGCATATCAGTGAAGAGGTAGAAATAAGCCAAATAGAAATTTGGAGTTGAAAATACAATCACTACATTGAAAACTTACTGGAGGGGCTTAACAGCAGATTTGAGCTGGCAGAAGAAAGAATCCGTGAATTTGAGAATAAATTCGTTAAGATAATCATTAAGATCTATATCAAGGTAAGCATAGGTCCAATCTGAGGAACAGCAAATAAAAAAGTAAAAAATGAACAGAGCTTCAGAGATCTGTGGGACATCATCTAGCACACTGATGTATCTGTAACTGGAGTCCCAGAAAGAGACGAGTAGGAGAAAGACGCACAAAGATTATTTTGAAGACGCAAACTCCCCGAATTGGGTGACAAACAATAATCTGCATATCCATAGGATTAACTTAAGAAGGAGATCAGTATCTAGACGTATCACAGTCAAACTGTTGATAAAGACCTCAGGATACTCTTGAAAGCAGTGAGGAAATTGACACCCTCAAGAGATCTTCAAGATTAACAGCTGATTTCTCATCTAAAACCATGGAGCCCAGCAGGCAGTGGGCTGACATCTGCACAATGCTGAAAGAAAGACTGTCAACCAAGAACTTTGTATACAGCAAAATCATCCTTTAAAAATGGAGAAGTTAAGATATTCTTTTTAACATTTATTTATTTTTGAGAGACAGAGACAGAGTGTGAGTGGGGGAGGGGCAGAGAGAGAGGGAGACACAGAATCCGAAGCAGGCTCCAGGCTCCAGGCTCCGAGCTGTCAGCACAGAGCCCAATGCGGGGCTGGAACTCACAACCCAGGAGATCGTGACCTGAGCCGAAGTCGGATGCTTAACCGACTGAGCCACCCAGGTGCCCCAGGATATTATTAAATAAACAGGAGTGAGGGAGTTTGTTGTTGGCAGACCTGCCCTGCAATAAATATTAAAGGGAGTGCTTCAGGTTGAAATGAAGGACACTAAGTGGTAGAATACATGAAGAAATAAAGAGCAGTGGTAAAGACAACTGCATAGGTAAATATAAAAGCATAATTCTTTTGATAATTTTTCTTTTATCTGGTTTAAAAGACAACTAGATTAAATACTTTTAATTTACAAACACTTTAAATAAAACTGTACTGGAGCGCCTGGGTGGCCCAGTTGGTTGAGCCTCCAACTTTTGGTTTTGGCTCCACTCATGATGTCATGGTTCGTGGGTTTGAGCCCTGTGTGGGGCTCTGGGCTGATGCTGCGGAGCCTGCTTGAGATTCTCTCTCCCTCCCTCTCCCTCTCTCATCCTCCCTCTCTGCCCCACCCACACTAGTTCTCTCTCAAGATAAATAAATAAACTTAAAAATAAAACTGTACCGATGGGCTTATAATGTATAAAGATGTAATTTGTGTGACAGTAATGGTACAAAGGAGGGGAGAGGAAACAGCATATGTATCAGAGTGAATTTTCTGTGTACTATATTACAATTAAGTTGGGATTGTTTGAAGTTAAGGTGTTAATTATAATCTCCAAGCAAGTACTAAGAAAGTAGCTTAAAAAAATACAGCAAAAGAATAACAAGGACATTAAAGTGGTACACAAAAAAATATCTGTTTAACCAAAAGAAGATAGTAATGAAAGAATACAGGAACAGAGGCACAAGATATATAGAAAATATAGCAAAATGGCAGATATGAATCCTACCTTATGTAATTATTTTAGATGTCAGTGGATTGAACACTTGAATTGAAAGGCAAGGAGACTATAGATTGCAAGATGACAAGTCAAAGAAAGAAAAATAACGTGCCTTGCAAATAGTAACCAGAAGAGAGCTGAAGTGGCTATACTAATGTTAGACAAAACAGATATTAAGACAAAAATTTAGAGACCTAGAAGAAGAACATTTTGTAATGGTAAGGGGTCAGTCTCAAGATATATCGTTTATTTGTTAGTTTATTTATTTTTGAGAGAGAGAGAATGAGAGAGAGAGGGAGGGAGGGAATGTAAAGCAAGTGAGCAGGGAGGAGGCAGAGAGAGAGGGAGAGAGAGAATCCTAAGCAGGCTCCATGCCCAGTGTGGAGCCCAATTCGGGGCTCAATCTCACCACCATGGGATCATGACCTGAGTCGAAATCAAGAGTTGGACGTTTATCCGACTGAGCCACCCCGGCGCCTCTCAAGATGTATCAATTGTAAACATAGCTACACCTAGTAACAGCACCCCCAAATACATGGGGAGGAGTAGATAATTATAAAAGTTGGAGACTTCAGAACACTACTTTCAGTAATACATCTACAGCTAGACATGATCAGAGTGAATAGGAGACTCAAACGACACTAGAACCCAATCAGGCCTAGCAGTCACCTGTAGACTGTTCCACCCGACAGGAGCGGAATATGTAAATTCTTCTCCAGGGCACGTGGAACATTCTTCACAATACACTATACAATAAATTTCAAAGGATTGAGATCATACAAAGTGTGTTTTCCAGTCACATTGGGATGAAATTAGAAATCAGTAACAGAAGGAAATTTGGAAAATTCACAAATATGTGAAAATTAAACACTGTCCTAAGTAACCACTGGGTCAAAGAAGGAAACACAACGGTGTTGGTTAGTAAGCTTCTTGGGAGCTTCCTGGGTGTAATCCGAAACTGGGCCCTGTATTTGGAGGGCAGGAAGAGACTGACTGAAGAGGCAGGCCACTTCACATTGGTAGGGGGCAAGTTTAATAAGCAAAATAACTTACATACGAGGTTTGGCTTGGGCAACTGAAGGACTAACGGATCTTTGTACCTATCTGTGAAATCTTGAGAAGTTTATATAGAGGCCTTAACTAGATCAGTCACATATACTTTCCAGACGGTCTCAGCACCACATCACTGTCAAGGCTGTGTCCTTGGAGCAGCTTCATGGAGAGGAGAAGGCAAGTGGGACCCATATTCCAAGGACAGGGACCGCAGTTTGCCGGGGTCTAATTCACATAACCTATGCTGAGATACAAGATCTCAAGGGGCACCTGGGTGCCTCAGTCAGTTAGGCCTCTGACTCTTGATCTTAATTTAGGTCTTGATCTCAGGGCTGTGAGTTCAAGCACCGGGTTGGGCTCTGTGCTGGGCACGGAGCCTACTTAAAAAAAAAAAAAAAAAAAAAAAGAAAGAAAAAATGGAAGAAGATCTCAAATCATTAACCTAATATTTTACTTTAAGAATCCAGAAAAAGAAGAGCAAACAAAACCCAAAGCAAAGCAGAAAGCAGAAAATAAGATTAGATCAATGATTGGTTCTTTGAAAAGAATATCAAAACTGACAAACCTTTAGCTAGACTGACCAAGAAAAATAGATGACTCAAAATTATTTTTTTATTAAAAAAATTTTTTTTACATGTATTTATTTTTGAGAGACAGAGAGACAGAGCACAAGTGGGGAGGGACAGAGAGAGGAGGAGACAGAATCCAAAGCAGGCTCCAGGCTCTGAGCTGTCAGCACAAAACCTGAAATGGGGCTCAAACTCACAAACCGTGAGATCATGACCTGAGCCGAAGTTGGATGCTCAACCAACTGAGCCACCCAGGCGCCCCGAAAAGACTCAACATTATTAAAATCAAGAATGAAAGAAGGGACATTACTACCTTTATAGAAATAAGAAGGATTATAGTGGAATGATATGAATAACTGTATGCCAAAGATTAGATAGCATGGGGCACCTGGGTGGCTTAGTCAGTTAAGCATCCAACTCTGATCTCAGCTCAGATCTTGTTTTCAGGGATGTGAGTTCAAGCCCTGGGTTGGACTCTGCACTGGGTGTGAAGCCTACTTTAAAAAAAAAAAAAAAAAGGTAACAAATAAGATGGAGAAATTTGTAGAAAGACACAAGTAACTGAAAATGACTCAAGAAGAAACAAAAAATCTGCATAAAGAGATTGTATTAGTAATTTAAAAATTTCTCACAAGAACAAATCCTAGCCTAGGTGGCTTCACTGGTGAATTCTACAAAAAACTTAAATAATCAGTTCTAATCCTTACAAACTCTTTGGAAAAACAAAGAAGAGGAAGAAACACTCTCCTATTCATTCTGAGGTCACATTTACCCTGATAACAAAACCAGATGAATACATCACAGGAAGGAAAACTCAGTATAATATCCATTGTGAATATAGAAGCTAAAATCTTCAATCAAATACTAGCCAGCTGAATCCAGCAATAAGAAAGATTATACATCAGGTCATTGTGAGATTTATCCCATGAATTCAGGATTGGCTTAACATCTGGAAATAACCATGTTAATACAACAAAGATCTAAAAACATCTGGTCATATCAGTAGATGCAGAAAAAACATTTAACAAAACCCAGTACATTTTTATGATAAAAATACTCAACGAACTAGAAATACAAGGGAATGTCTTGACTTAAAGTATATCTATGAAAAATCCACAGCTAAGATCCTATTTAATGGTGAAAGGCTGTTTCCCTCTGAGATCAGGAACATGACAAGGATATTTGCTTTCACTGCTTCTATTTGATACTGGAGCTTGTAGCCTGGCAGTGACAAAAGAAAAAGGAATAAAAGGCATCCAGGTTGGAAAGAAATAGAATGATCCCTATGTGTAGGTGACATCATTTTGTATATATAAAATACTAAGGAATCCATTAGAAAACGATTAGAATTATAAGTGGGTTGAGGAAGGTTGCAGTATATGAAATCAATGTGGAAAAATTGTATTTCTGTACACTGACAATGAAGGAAACAGTTCCATTTACAATAGCATCAAAAAGAATAAAGTACATAGGAATAAGTTTTAACAAAAAAAGCCTAACGCTTGTACACCTAGCTATGAACAGTAGTTGGAAGGGAGTAAAGGAGCCCTAAATAAATGGAAAGACACCCCATGTTTATGGATTGCAAGACTTAATACTGTTAAGATAGCAACAATCCCCAATTGATCTAAGATTGAATGCAATCTTTATTTAAAAAAAAAAAAAATCCTTGATGCCTTTTTTTTTTTTTTTTTTTTGCTGAGATAAGCTGATTCTAAAATACAAACAAATTCAAGGGGCGCCTGGGTGGCTCAGTTGGTTAAGTGTCTGACTTTGGCTCAGGTCATGATCTCACAATATGTGAGTTTGAGCCCCATGTTGGGCTCTGTGCTGACCGCTCAGAACCTGGAGCCTGCTTCGGATTCTGTGTCTCCCTCTCTCCCTGCCCCTCCCTTCTTGTGCTCTCTCTCTGTCTCTCAAAAATAAATAAACATTAAGAAAAACTAAACAGAAATTCAAGGGACCCATAGTAGTCAAATCAGTCTTGGACTGGTTAGATGAACAAAGTTGATGATGAACAAAGTTGATGATGAACAAAGTTATTCCAAAACTTAATACAACAGGATCAAGACAGTGTTGTTATGGTGTAAGGATAGATATATAGATTAATGGAATGATGTGGAGAGTGCAGAAATAAACCTTGACATTTGTGGTCCCTTGATTTTTGACAAGAGTGCCAAGGCAATTCAGTGGGGGAAAAGAATAGTCTTTTAAACAAATGGTGCTGGGAGTACTGGACATCCACAAATAAAAGAATGAAATTAACCCCTACCTCACATTATACACAAAAATTCACTCAAAATATATCATAAATGCAAAAGCTAGAGCTATAGAACTCTTACAAGAAAATAGTAAATTTCTGTGGCCTTGGGAAAAGGATTCTGATACATTGACAGAAGTATAAGTGATAAAAAATAAATAACAAGGCTTCATCAAAATTAAAAACTTTTCATGCTGCAAAATGCTATCAGGAAAGTGAACAGACAACCCAAGAATGAGAGAAAATATTTGAAAGTCATGTACTTTTCCAATTTGGCAATAAATTATATTAAAAAAAAAAAAGAAAATCATGTATTTGATAAAAGGCTTGTATCCAGAATACATAAAGAACTAAATTAGAAGACAACTCAATTAAAAATGGTTAAAGTATTTGAATATACATTTTTCCATAGAAGATATACAAATGTCCAATAAACACATTAAAAGCCCTCAGGCAAATGCAAATCAAAACCACGGTGGGGTATTACTTCATACTCATTAGTATGGCTGTAATAAAAATGATTGGGAAAAAAAATGATGGACCATAGCAAGCACTGGCAAAATTGTGGAGAAATTGGAACCCTCATTCTTTTCTAGTGATATAAAAGGGTGCTGCCCTTGGGAAGAACATCTTGTTAGTTCCTCTAACATAGAATTATCGTATGGCCCAGCAATTCTACTCCTAGGTGTCCTCCCAAGGGAAATGAAAACATGTTCACACAGAAACTTGTACACCAATGTTCATAGCAACATTATTCATAGTAGCCAAAAAGTAGAAACTACCCCCAAATCCGTCAAGTGATGAATAGATAGTAAAATGTGGTAGACCCATACGCAGTTTGGTCCTTAAACAGTGCGGTGTTAGGGGCACTTAAACCCTGTGCATTAAAAAATCTGCGTGTAACTTTAGTCCCCTCAAAGCTTAACTACTAATAAATAGCCTACTATTGACTGGAAGCCTTACCAATAGCATATTGGTCAACACATTCTTTGTATGTTGTATGTACTATATACTCTTACAATAAAGTGAGCTAAAGAACGTGTTATTCAGAAAATCATAAGGAAAATACATTTACAGTTCTGTATTGTATTTACCGAAAAAATTTATGTATAAGTCGACCTGCACAGTTTAAACCCATGTTGTTCCAGGACCAACTGTAATGCAATATTATTCAGCAATAAAAAGAGATGGAATGTAATTCATGATACCTTGAAAATATACTAAGTGAAAGAAGCCAATCACAAAAGACCATATAAAGATTTTACGTATCTGAAATGTTTAGAGAAGGGAAATCTATAGAAATAGCAGAGTAGTGATTGCCAGGGGCTGGAGGAGGGAGGAGCTGGTGAGTGACTGCTAATGGGTTTGAGGTTTCTTTTTGGAGAGATGAACATTTTCTAAAATTAGATTGTGGTGAGTAATACACAGCTCTGAATATATTAAAAGCCATTGAATTATGTACTTTAAATGAGTGAGTTGTATGATATAGGAGTTATGTCTCAATAAAGCTGTGAAGGAAAGATATGCCATAGTCAACAGACACGTGAAAAGATGCTCATTATCATCAGGGAAATGCAAATCAATAGCACAGTGAGCCGTCATCTCAACATCTGTCAGAGTGACTAGTGTCAAAAAGACGAGAAGTCACTACTGTTGGAGAGGATGAGGAGAAAGGGGACCCCTGTGTGCTGTTGGTGGGAATGCAAATTGATGCAAGCACTATGGAAATAGTATGGGGGTTCCTCAAAAAATTAAAATACCATACGATTCTGTAAGTCCACTTCTGAGTGTTTGCCTGAAGAAGACAAAAACACTAACTCAGAAAGATACCTGTGCCCCTGTGTTTATTGCAGCATTATTGACAGTGGCCAAGATATGGAAGCAGCCGAAACGTGTGTTGATAGATGAATGGATAAAGATGTAGATGGCATGTATTTGTCACGTACATGAACACACACACACACACACACACACACACACACAGGACTATTACTCAGCCATAAAAAGGATGAAATCGTACTGTTTGCCTCAATATGGATGGACCTGGAGGTTATTATGCTAAGTGCAATAAGTCAGAGAAAGACTAATACCATATGATTTCATTTATATGTGGAATCTCAAGAACCAAGCAAATGAACAGACAAGACAAAATAGAAATAGACTCATAGGTTTAAGAACGTACTGATGGTTGCCATGGAGGGGGTTGAGAGTTGATGAAAATAGGGGAAGGGGATTAAAGGTACAGGCTTACAGTCATAAATAAGATGGGTGATGCAGTACGTAGTTAATAATGTGTAAGTAACCACTTTGTATGATGACAGGTGGTAGCGGGATTTATAGTGGTGATCACTTCTTAATGTGTTTAAATGTTGAATCACTATGTTATACACCTGAAACTAACGATATTGTATGTCAACTGCACTTGAGTAGGAAAAGATGATCAGTTAACGTTTGTCAGTCAAGAGGGGCTTTATCTTCTATGGCATAACAACTTGATATTTGAAGTCTTTTCTTCTGATTTGTTGTTGAGGGTTTCTGTTCTGAGGCCTGTCCTTCCTATGCATTCGTAAAGGGAAAACATAGACGCTGTCCTTGATGACGATCCTTACAGCCTCCTGCGACTACGCTGCTTTGTGTGGTCTTTTGGCTCCTTATCTTGTGTGGTCCTCATCACGGCACGTTGATGGATGATATTCCCATGTAATGAAGGAGAAACTGAGGCACAGAGACATTAAGTTGATGGCCCCAGCTCACATAACTATCGAGACGTGGGCCGGCATTCCAGTGCAGGCTTGATTTCAGACTTTTTGGCTACTGTGCTGACCACCTTCAGTATAATTGTAGCAAAAATATTTTCCTTAAAAAATAGGATTTTGTTTGGTAAATTTGGGGCTTTAGGTTTACTTAGTGAAATTATTTTTTTATTTTTTATTTTTTTAAAGTTTATTTAATTTTAGAGAGCATGAGCAGGGGAAAGGCAGAGAGAGAGAGACAGGGAGGGAGGGAGGGAGAGAGGGAGAATCTCAGGCAAGCTCTGTGTTGTCAGCATGAAGCTCAATTCAGGGCCCCATCCTATGAACCGTGAGATTATGACCTGAGTCGAAACCAACAGTCGGCACTTAACGACTGAGCCACCCAGGTGCCCCAGTTGTAGGATATACAGACTAAAATTCTTTATTTAGACCAAATTTTATTGTAAATTTCATACTTACTACCTTAAGGTTTTCGTAGTTTGGTACTGTACTCTTTGTTTCCAAAGTTAGGGTCTCAGCTTGCAATGAGAAATCATTAGCCGGCATGTTATTCTGGAAGACCGACCAGGGCGGTATTTCTAAAAATCCAGAAGCTTTTATTAAAGCCTATCTGCAGAGTGCATTCTTTGCTACTTTACTTGGGCACAAATGGTAGCTTGTCTGGGGGCAGTGGTTGCGGGCTCGTCTGGGTTATTCATTAGCCACCAGAGCTCGTGAGTCCACACTGGGCACTGCCTGTTACAAGTTCAGGGTTGTCAGGGGCTGAGCAAGGGGCTGAGCAACCTGCTGAACTTAGAGGCAGCGCCAGGAGGCGAAGACCAGCCGCTCTTCCCGTGGAACAAAGATCAAACTACAAGCCCAGTGAGGAGTTTCCCTCCAGGCCAGTTACCCTTGTTGACAGTTTTCCCTTTCAAAACTGGTTTCTGAGGTCAGGGTGGGCTGTAAACCTCTCCCCAAGCGCGCAAAGCGAATTCTTCATCTAAAAAGAGAAGGGTTTTTTGCTAGGTTTGCTCCCCGCTATGTGGGGTGGCTTGGTTGTCAGTGGGGCCCCCACCTGTCTGGAGAGAAGTACACTATGAATGAGCGTGAACTAGCCTTTGCCAGGAAAGCCCCTGACGGACCCCAGGACAGGGTGCTCTGCAGTGTCCTCCCCTCACGGGGACTGAGGGATTGACAGTGCACAGTGGAAGAGGCCGCCAGGACGTTTTGGTACATTCAGGACATAAATGTTGGTTTGGATGTATTAATCTGCATGTGGGTTATCAGTCACCCACAGTTACACTCGATTTTCTTTAAAACCTTGGACAGGCATGTTAGAACCCAGTGCAGCAGAGGGCGTTCCCCTTCGGCGTTTGAAGGGTTAACACTTAGGGCTAGCCTCGTTCAGCTGAGTGAAAGCATCCAGTTAAGGGCTAGTGTTTGTGGGCTCATGTGCCAGGCACTGTTGTGAGGGCTCCTTGTACTCCTTGCTGCCTGCGGTGGTGTCTCTGCTGGGAGACGCGGGCACCGAGGCGTTGGTGAATCGGTGGTGCAGCTTGGACCTGAGCCCAGGGAGGCTCCCGCACCAGGCCTTCCACCGTGTGTGTGTGTGTGTGTGTGTGTGTGTGTGTGTGTGTGTCTGGGCACTGTCTCATGAGCTCCCCTTTCTGGGAGTCCCCAGGGGGGTTCACCTACCCCTCCGCTTGAGAGGGAACCCCAGTCATCCTGCCCAGCCTCCTTTGTCTGTGTTGGTCTCCAACCAGCCCTGTGGTGGGTGTGCTTGTGCAAGGCTGTTGAGATGGGAGAAAATCAACTGGGAACAGTGACAAGAAGGGCCCAGGAGACCAGGGTCACTGTGGCAGTAGAGACAAGGGGGCACCTAACCTTGTTGTTGGAGGGGTGAGGGGGGTTTCTTGAAGAGGTGACACCCTTGCCGCTTAGTTGGGGGGGGGGGGGAGAGGTGGAGAGGATACTGCAGGGGACTAGGGGTGGGGAGAGAAGGGCCTGGCTGGTGGGGGGAGGGGGCTCCGCCCGATCTCCTTGGGCCCCGCCCCTTAGGGGAGGGACGATGAACAGTGAGCAGGATCTTGTACACCCGTGGCACGTGGCGGGGGCGGGGGGCATGGATGGCATCCACTGTCCTCGGAAGAGGCTTGGGTTTTGTGCAGGGGAAGCTGTGGTCAGATGCATGGAAGGGACCCAGCCAGAGCTTGAACATTTCTGGAGTTAAGGAATCCAGTGTCTCACAAGGCAGTTTACTCCTATTTTCTCCTTTTTGTTGTAAAATAAAACACAGACCTATGTTTGGAAATTAATGAGTTAGGGTAAATCAAACACCCTTGTGACTTCCACCCAGGTGATGACCCCAGAAGCCCTTCTGCTTGCCCCATCCCATTGATCCCCCCTCCAAACCTCCCGTCCTCATTGGGTTCCTTTGTGTCCTTTACAGTTTTCTCACACCAGCATGCATCCTGAACATTCTGGTTTGGTCTTGCCCATTTCTAAACATTTCCTGTTCTTTAATCTTTATTCCTTTCTTTTCCTTACAACGGTCTACTGAAGACCCGGGACATTTAAGGGACATTAAGTTGTGGAGGTCCTAGTGTGCTTCACCATGTTCTTGGCCGTCCGCCAGCTGGGTATGGAGGCTGAGTCGCATATAGTCGACACCTTGGCAAGACTGGAGGTGAAGCTCTGCTGTTGCCTGTGGGGCTTGCGCGGTGTCCATCTGACTCCTTGTGATGCTGTTAGCTGCTCGGTTCCCGCCCGTCTGTGGGGGGAGGGGCCAAATGGTGATATTGTCATTCTCACTGACTTGTGAGGGTCCTTTTATGAAGAGACTGTGCCCAGTTCCGCTGGGGGATGGTTCCCGTGGAAGAGGCAGGGTAGGTGCTCAGTTCTTTCCCCTTATTCATCAGGTTTCTTTATTAAAACAAGCTTTTTTTTAATTTTCATTTTTTGAAATTTATATCCAAGGTAGTTAGTATATAGTGAAGCAGTGATTTCAGTAGATTCCTTAAGGCCCCTGACCCATTTAGCCCATCCCCCCTCCCACACCCCCTCCAGCAACCCTCCATTTGTTCTCCATATTTATGAGTCTCTTCTCTTTTGTCCCCCTCCCTGTTTTTATATTCTTTTTGTTTCCCTTCCCTTATGTTCATCTGTTTTGTGTCTTAAAGTTCTCATATGAGTGAAGTCATATGATATTTGTCTTTCTCTGACTGACTGATTTCACTTAGCATAATACCCTCCAGTTCCATCCACGTAGTTGCAAATGACAAGATTTCATTTTTTTTGGTTGCCGAGTAACGCTCCATTGTCTACATATACCACATCTTTATCCATTCATCCGTTGATGGACATTTGGGCTCTTTCCATACTTTGGCTATTGTCGATAGGGCTGCTATAAACATGGGGGTGCATGTGTCCCTTCGAAGCAGCACACCTCTATCCCGTGGATAAATGCCTCGTAGTGCAATTGCTGGGTCGTAGGGTAGTTCTATTTTTAACTTTTTGAGGAACCTCCTACTGTTTTCCAGAGTGGCTGCACCAGCTTGCATTCCCATTAAAATTTTTTAATGTTTATTTATATTTGAGAGAGAATAGGGGAGTGTGAACAGGGGACTGGCAGAGAGAGAGAGGGAGACACAGAATCCGAAGCAGGCTCCAAGCTCTGAGCTGTCAGCAGAGAGCCAGATGCGGGGCTTGAACCCACGAACTGCAAGGTCATGACCTGAGCTGAGGTTGGATGCTCAACTGACTGAGCCCCTCAGACGCCCCTATTACCAGTCCTCAAGTCAATTTGTTCCTTAATATCCTCTCAAGGTGACTAGGTGGCTTTTAAAATGTAATTTTGAACTCATGGATTTCAATGTTTTTGTGAATTTTGACCATTGCACTTTTTATCCTCTTGGAAGCTCAGGCCGTTCCCACCTTTGACTGATGGAGTCTCTTCATTTGGGTGCCGTTTCTGACCTGGCCCTGGTGGCCCGTGGTCTTTGACAGTCCCGTGAGGGCCGGGCTGGTCTTGGGCCTCTCCCCGTCGTGGGGCCAGCGGTTCCACTGAGAAGCCTGGATTCCTGTAGTGGGAACTGATGTTCCCCGATGTGGGTGTGGGGTGCTCACGGCGGCCAGGCGTCGTCGCCCTAAGTAAGCCTCCTCCTCTAGGAGGTACACGCACGTGTCTTGAAGGGAGAGTGCCACATGTGGTCCCGTGGACTCCAGCCGAGGTCAGGGCGGCCGGGGTTTTCTCCGGAGCCTCGTCCACACCTGGAGTCTCAGGGACTGGGGACGACTAGGTAGACGGCCCCCGGCTCACCTGTGAACCTTCCGCCGGCTCTGCCCCCGCCCCCGCCCCGTCCCGCGTGTGTGCCGCTCCGCCGTCCCTCGCTTCCCCGGAGACGTCGCTGGAGTGCCACGAGCCGCCTGGGGCCCCCCCTCGCGCTCTGAGGCCACGTGGCGCAGGAGTGTGGCGGGTGCACGTGGGCTGATTGTGCCGGCCGCAAATTCCTGGTCGCAGGTCTCGCCTCCCCACGGAGCCCCCGTGTCACCGCCTGCCTCCCGCTGGGACGCGATGCCAGAACCTGAGGGGCCCCGCTTTTCTCCTTCAGGCGGCTTGCCTTTTTTCCCGGGTGTCCAGGCGATTTTATTTTCTGTGAAGTCAGATACTTCTATTACAATACGTGCTGCTGTGTGTTATTTGGGGCCGGTATTCCCAGGAGCACGTGTGGTCATTTCAGGGAAGTCTTCGAATGACGCCTTGTAGCCTCTCTGCTGCTTGGTTGGCCGCCGGCCTCAGGGACTCCTGCCACATGTCGCGTCTCTGTCCATTTGCAGTGCTTGCTACTTTCCTTGAATCCTTTATCTCGTTTTCCATTTCCGTTTGGTTTGAATAATTTTCTTCGTGTCTTCTATTTCTGTCCAGACCTCTGCCGTGTCTCTTTGCTCTTGTACTCCGAGGCCGTTCTTCGTTTGTGGAACCATGTTTCTACTTCCCGTTTACCCGATACCTGAATGTTTCTGGTGGATTTTTGGATATTTTCTCGGTTTTTCTTGCCGTCTCTCAGCTGGCTTTGAAACAGTGCTCTGATGTCGGTGCCCCGGTGGAGCGTCTTTCTGCGGCCCTTGCGCAGTTCCAGGCGAGAGCGTTCTGCTCGTTCCCCTTCGTTCCTAGAGTTTCTTTGTGCGGAGTTGACGCCAGCACTTTCCCGCGGCTGATTTTTCCGTGAACTTCGTTTCCGAGAGCCGTGGGAGGAGGCACGGGCCAGGGCGGGGCTCCATCGGCAGGCACCTCCCCCCCCCCCCCCCAGCCCCACCTGGCGGCTGCTCCCCGCGGACCTTCCCTCTCTGTGTCACCCGGGGTGTGACGCAGTGCGGGCTCTCCCGTCTTGGCTGCGGCCCCCTGGGTGCTCCCGCCCGGCTCTCTGGTCTGGCTGAACCCCCCTCCCCCCACCCCGTTCTTCTCTCTGCCTTGTCCCGCACAGGTGCACCGCGTGGCGTCCGTGGCTTTCCTTTTGAGGGGGTGTGTGTTCAGAGAGGTAAAGGAACTCCCCCTTGGTCACAGAGGGAACAGAGACCGCTCGCGGACTCCAGCCTCCCACGCCTGCCTCTGGAGCCCACTCGTGGCGTTTGCTTGTGCCTTTCCTCCAGGAGAGCCCTCGCCTGCCCTGATTGAGCAAAAAATGTGTACTTCTGTGTTTGTTGTAAATTGGCTGTTTTATTTGTTATTATTTTTATTTATTATTTTTTAAAATTTTATTTTGGAGACAGTGTGAGCGCGAGCAGGGGAGGGGGCAGAGGGGGGGAGAGAGAGGGGGGGAGGGAGAGAGAGAGGGAGAGGGAGAGAGGGAGAGAGAGAGAGAGGGAGAGGGGGAGGGAGAGAGGGAGAGGGAGAGAGAGAGGGAGAGAGAGAGGGGGAGGGGGAGAGGGAGAGAGGGAGGGGGAGAGAGGGAGAGAGAGAGAGGGAGAGAGAGAGGGAGAGAGGGAGAGAGGAAGAGGGAGAGAGAGAGGGAGAGGGAGAGGGAGAGGGAGAGACGGAGAGAGAGGGGGAGAGAGGGAGAGGGAGAGAGAGGGAGAGAGGGAGAGGGAGGGAGAGGGGGAGAGGGAGGGAGAGGGGGAGAGAGGGAGAGGGGGAGGGAGGGAGAGGGGGAGAGGGAGAGAGAGAAGGTCAAGCAGGCTCCACACTCAGCCGTGGGGCTCAGTTCTCCAACCCTGGGATCCCGACCTGAGCCAAAACCGAGAGTCAGACGTTCAACCGACTGAGCTACCCAGGCGCCCCTAGATTGGCCACTTAAAACAAAACAAACTTTGGATAAAAAGCTGTAGCTTCCGCCCTGGCCCGGTCTTGCTCTGTGGACGGAGCGTGGTTTTACCGTTTGCTTCTGTTTCTCCTGGCGGTGACCCTTATAACTCTATGTGCCTTTAGTTTTATTTTGTGATTTTCCAATCTTGGGTAATCTCTGCAGGTTTTATGAAAGCTGATTTAGCTCATTTCGCGTTACTGCTTCTTTCCACCGTCTCCCCGTCTTCGGACTGTCTGCACAACATGGGTTTCTGCCACTCAGGGGGCCTCTTCTCCTGTAGGGCTTGCGGAGGCGGAGTGGCACACGTCCCAGAGAGAGCGCGGAGACAGATTCCCGTCCACCTTGTGAGCAGCACAAACGCACACGTGCACACACACAGCCACAGGCGTGCACATACACGCATACACGGGTGCACACTCCCACCTAGGCACACATACAGGCACACGGAAACAGGTTTGTGCCCCCACACAGGAGCACGCCTGCGTGCTCACACAAACACAGGTGTGCATGCACACACAGGCACACTCGGTGCACGCGCAGGCTGGGCTGTGTCAGGCTGCCTGCAGGCGCTGGGTGTGAAGCAGGCGGCTACCAAGATAGCATTTTCACGGCCGTTTCAGCCAGGTCCAGAAAGCTTACTTCGGCAAAATAACACTAAGGATGACTTCCCTGCCGCCCTCGCCATTAAGCCTACTGCTCTAGTGGGTACCCCCTGACTCTTCAGGGCTGCGCCTTATCTTTAATTTTTTTTTTTTTTTAATCTTTATTTTTGAGAGAGAGAGAGAGACAGACAGAGCGTGAGCAGGGAAGGGGCAGAGAGAGAGGGAGACAGAATCCGAAGCAGGCTCCAGACTCTGAGCTGTCAGCACAGAGCCCGATGTGGGGTCGAACTCACGAACCATGAGATCATGACCTGAGCCGAAGTCAGACGCTCAACCGACTGAGCCTCCCCGGCGCCCCTGGCTGTGCCTTATCTTAACTGTTGTGATCGACTCTGGCCTGCATGACATCGGGGCTGCTGAGGGGGGCTAGACGCCCCTTCCCAGCCCGTCTGCCTCCCTGTTTCCCCAGAGCTCACTGTGCTGTGCTTGTCCCGTTAAAGGTCTCCAGCCCCCACCGCTGCCTGGAATGGTGGCTCCCTGAGGGTAGGAAGTGTTGTTTTGACCTACGTCTGTCTGTCTCGGTACCTCGAACGGTGCCTGGTGAGTGAGCCTGCCTCGTGGCCCTGTCCTGACCAGCTGCTCCATAGGGGCTTTCTAGGGTAGGATTGGCTTAAAGCAGTGTTCCTTTAATCTGGCAGATGGGAAGCCCTACCTAATAGCAAATTAGCAGTAAAAGATAAATGATGTTCTGGGAGCGTCCTGGAGAGAGGGAGGCCGCCTTGCTGGAGGAGGTGACAGACGTTCCACAAGGGGAGGCAGAGCAGGTGGACAGCATTTCTGGAGGAGGACGCAGGCGAGCGCAATGTCTGGGCATCTGTGAGCGTGGGGGCGGTACTTGTCCCAGCGGCTGCTTTCCTTTCCTCTCCCGCTGCACGCTGTCGCTAAAGCAAGGACTCGCCTGGAGAGGGTCTTTGATAGTAAACTGGTGCCGGCTTTCACAGAGTGATGGGCATTTACACAGATGTGTTTCCACATACAACTCACTGTGTCCTGTGTGATGAATCGTTTCTTCCATTTTTACGGTACTTGTCAAGATTTGTAGCCCTTAGGAAGTGTCCTACACTCTTGAAGCCTCGGTTTCCACATTCGCTCAAGGTGGAGCAAAACCGTGCACGGTCTGCTCTCCCTTCCATGGCCGACATGCTGCGTACACACAAATATTTGTTGGATTGAGTCCAATTTAGCAACAGATGTAGAATTTAGCAAAAGTTTGACTGTCGTGTATATGATGTACTTTCCATCTCTTTTGCATATAATGGAGAAAACTTCCCAGACTTCATTGCATGTGGTAAAAGACTTATCAGATTTTGTAGTTTGGTGAATTTCATAGGGAAAGAAAATCGGAAGCTGCTGAAAGGATTAAAACTTTATACTTTCAAAAATTATCCATGGCAATAACAGTCAATTTTAGGAGTTAACTATTAACTGTGGAAAATGTTCAGGTATTTTGAGTGCTTACAGTTCCAGAACTGTGGCAGAAGATGGGATTAAAAATGGTGCTGTAGGAGTGCCTGGGTGGCTCAGTCGATTGAAAGTCTGACTCTTGATTTTGGCTCAGGTCATGATCCCAGCGTTGTGGGATCCAGCCCCACATCCGGCTCTGTGCTGAGTGTAGAGTCTGCTTAAGATTCTCTCTCCCTCCCTTGGCCCCTCTTCTGTCTCTAAAATAAAGTTAATAATAAAAAATAAAGTAACAATGGTGCTGTAGATCCCTTCGGTTTTTAGAGTGGCTGCTTTCCTGTGTGGTGCTTATGGACTCACCCTGCTTTGACCTGGGACAGCCCGTGTCAGGGCCCCAGCTTCTGTCCCAGTTGCCTCCCTACTGGTTTTGGCTGCCGGCAGTGTGGTTCTTTCTTTGCCTCCTAAAAGCAGTGATTTTTGCCTTTAATTCTGAGGTGTTGGTCTTGTCGGGGAACAGATGTTTGCTCAGAAGTAAGTTAAAGTAAATGCATTTGTGTTCTCTCTTTTTTTAGGCAAAAGTAAAGAAGCAGAGATAAAGAGAATAAACAAAGAACTGGCAAACATTAGATCAAAATTTAAAGGTAAGTGTGTTCAGTCTTTTTCGTGAAATGTCCTTTTGTAGATCTTCTGGAGCGGGGCCTCGTCTTCTAATGCCTTTTAACTCTTTCCTCTTCGAATCAAAGTTCTGGGTTAGCACAGTTACTCCTGTGGCTCTGCTGGAATTAAGACGTGCTCAGGGTCAGGCCATTGGTCGCTCTTGAGTTGTCTGAGAACTTGTGTGGAAGGGATGGGGTGGAGGGGCCCCTCCCGGGACCCAGCCTCCTCCTGAAGAGCAGCTCCTTCCACTCCTGGACTTCACTCCTTCAGGTCTGGGAGTGGTGACCCAGACAGACCCAGTGCGGTGTGGGCTCAAAGCGTGAATCTCAAAGAAGTGCTCTACCTGAGGCCTCTCATCGTTTCAGTATGACAGTTATCTGGGCACTTCCTGTACCAAAGTGTTTCTGGCTTTGTGAACCAGTCACGAGCCACATCGCCCAGCCACTCAGGTGGTGGCTGTCTGTAGGCCAGCACGTCTGGAGCGCACCTCCCTGGGCGCCCGCACCTTGAGGGGCTGTAAAGTGCAGATGGTCGGTACTGAGGACACGTTTGTGAAAGGCTGGCTGATCCGTTAAGGCTTACTTTCTCAGTGAATTTTTCCAGGTTTGACATCTGGTTCACGTGGCTGAGCAGACTTTAGCCATGAGAGTGGCTGGAATTGCCCGGGAACAGTGAATACAGGAGAGGCTGGGACTGAAGCCAAGGAGCTGGGGCGGGGTGGGGTGTGTGTGGGGGACACAGAATTTCTAGGAATGGGTGGCTTCTCAGGGCTTGAGGATGGGTATCCTGTGTTATCAAGGGATGCAAACTAGTGGACCTCCAGTATTTCCCTGTGGAGCCCTAGGGAAAGGATTATGTTTTCATATTTTGAATTAGGCCTGAGGATCTTCTAGAAGGTCTGTGAAACTTCTGAAATTGCACATGAAAAGGTTTGCTGTTTCACACACACATGTGCGTGCATATACGTGTATAGAGTACGTGTGTATGTTTGGGGAGGTCTATAACTTTCATCGCTTAAGTTTTTTTTATTTAGTTGTCTTTGTTAAGATTTTATTTTTTTATTAAAAAAATTTTTTTTACATGTTTTTATTTATTTTTGAAGGAGAGCGAGACAGAGCATGAGCCGGGGAGGAGCAGAGAGAGAGAGGAAGACATAGAATTTGAAGCAGGATCTGGGCTCTGAGCTATCAGCACAGAGCCTGATGCGGGGCTCGAACTCATGAACTGTGAGATCATGACCTGAGCCAAAGTCGGATGCTCAACCGACTGAGCCACCCAGGCGCCCCAAGATTTTATTTTTTTAGAGCAGTTTTAGGTTCACAGCAAAATCGAGGAAGGTACGGAGATTTCCCATACACCCCTGCCCCCACACCTGCACAGCCTCCCCACTGTCGACACCCCACCAGGCAGCTGAGGAACCCACGTGAACACGTCATCATCACCCAAAGTCCACAGTTGATGTCATGGGTCATTCTGGGGGCTGTACATTCTGTGTGTTTGGACAAACGAGTGATGACACATATCCATCACTGCAGTATTGTACAGAGTTGTTTCATTGCCCCAAAAGTCTCTTGTGCTCTACCTGTTTATCCTTTCCTTCCCCCCGGCCCCTGGCAACCACTGATCTTTTTACCGTCTCCATAGTTTTGCCTTTTCCAGAATGTCATAGAATTGGAATTATACAGTATGTAGCCTTTTCAGATTGGCTTCTTTTACTTAGTAAGGTGCCTTTAAGATTCCTTCTTTCCACGGCTTCCTAGCTCGTTTCTTTTCGGTGCCGAATAATATTTCCTCGCCTGGACATCTCGCGGTTTATTTATCTGTCCACCCGCTGAAGGACATCTTGATGGCGTCCGGGCTTTGTCGGTTGTGAATATAGCTGCTGGGATTATAAACAAAGCTGCCGCGAATGTCCCGTGAGGCCGCGTTGCGTGGACGTAGGTCTTCGGCTCCCGCCGTAAATACCGGGGAGCGGGGCTTCTGTGTCGCGTGGCAATGGCGTGTGGAGTTTTCTCAGAAGCCGCCAGACTGTCTCCCAAAGCGGCCGCCCCACTTCCCATTCCCACCAGGGACAGACGAGAGTTCCCGTCGCCCCGTGTCCTCGCCAGCATTGGGTGATGTCGCCGTTCTGGCTTTGGGCCGCTCCAGTGGGTGTGTGGAGGGATCTCACGACTGTTTTGATGTGCGTTTCCCTCACGCCACGTGACGTGGAGCATCGTTCCGTGGGTCCGTTTGCCGTCTGTGCCACATGGTGAGGGGTTTGTAACTTTCACTGCATCCTAAAGGCACTGTCACATGGTGGTTAAGAGTAAGGTTGCCCTGACCACCTGCAGACAGTGTCCTTGGTCTGATGCTTTACAAGGTGTGCTGCCTTGTCAAGTTACTTACCCTTCCCCGTGTCTTTTCTCAGCTTTCCCGTGGGCTACTGATGATCATTTCAGGCTGGATTCTCCGTGAATCAGACCCTGAGCTAGGCTTGGAGGGCTGAGGATTTATGAGAGGAGCATCTGTGAGCAGGGAAGGGAGGGAGAGGGCTAGAGGCGGGCAGGGGAGGCCCGTTCGGGAGCTTTGACATGAAGATTGCCTGTCAGGGGCATCTGGCGTGGGGTGGGCATGGCCGGGCCCTTGTCCCCCCGCCTCGCGCAGCTGTGGCTCGAAGCCAAGGAAGGCAGTCCCTGATGAAGCTGACCCTTTGAGGTCCCCACGCTCTTGGCAGCCCCAGTCCTTCACTGAAGGGAGGGTCCGTGTCTGCTGCAGTAATTCTATCTATACGTGGAACTAAGCGTAAAGTGCTCTATGGAGAGTGAGTGCCTATAAATGTTAATCGTGTTGTTATTAAAAACGGGTTCATGGCCCTTCGGATGGTACGTCTTCAGACTTTCTGTATAAATGTTTGGGGGCAAACAAGCCTTGTATTGTTTCTTCTGTCTTCATGCGTGCCTAAGCTAAGCTGTCCTAGGGAGGGAAGGAGGTTCCCTCTCCCCTGTGAAGCAGTTGGCATTATTGAGTATGTGTGCACCTTGCATAGTAACAGATAATAGAAAACCTACCCTTTGTCCTCAGAAATGTGCACCCTGGGGGGCTTCTGAGTCCAGTTGTGGCAGATTAGCTAACATACGTCTGTACCATATGGTGGAAATATAATACAAGTCACTAATGCAGACATACATATAATTCTAAATTTTCTAGTAGCAACACTAAAAAAAAAGTAAAAAACAGACGAAACTCATTTTAGGAGCACCTGGCTGGCTCAGTTGGTGGAGCGTGTGACTCTTGACCTTGGGGTCATGAGTTTGAGCCCCAGATTGAGTGTAGAGATCATTAAAAAAAAACAACAAATGAAACTTCACAAAAACCTAGTTTTAATATGTTTTATTTATTGTAATATGCCTAAAATAGTATCATTGCAACATGCAGTCAATAGAAAAAGTTACCTCTTTTTCTAAAGAGATATCGTACGTCTTTTTCATACCACGTCTTCGAATTCTGGTGTGTATTTTACGCTTCCAGCACACTCCACACTCCACGCAGACCAGCCACACTTCAAGTGCTCGGTAGCCACACGTGGCTAGAAGCTGCAAGTTGGACAGTGCTGACTTCGGATACGCTGTTAAAAAAAGTCTTGAGGGGTTGCCTGGGTGGCTCAGTTGGTTGAGTGTCGGACTCTGGATTTCAACTCGAGTCGGTCTCGCAGGCCTGAGATTGAGCCCCGCATCCCAAACCCTGCTTGGGATTCTCTCTTGGAAGCATCATAGATCACAAGAAACAAGGAGAGTTTCTGGACCTTCTCCAGGAGGAGGAGTGTGTCCACATAAGCAAGTACAGCACACCGCTGTTTGTGCCTCGAGAGCGTTTGCTGATCCCAAAGAAAGAACTGTGAAACAGACATTCATGTGACCATGGAAGTCAAGAGGGTGGTTATCTGTCAGGGTGGCTTTGCCCTCCAGGGGACATTTGCAACACCTGGAGACCGGGTCCTTTGTCACCACCCGGGAGGGGGTGCGTTACTGCCATCTAGTGGGTGGAGGGCAGGGAAGCTGCTTACACGCTACAGCACATACAACAGCCCCCGCCCCCACCCAGAGCCATCGGCCTGAGATGTCGACGTGCCGAAGTTGAGCAACCCTGGTCTAGGAGAAGAATCAAAGCCCGGAGCCCACGAGAAGTGGAGACCCTTTTTGCTTTACACGGAGACTTTCAAGGCAGTGCCCTGAGGGCAGGAGTGGACTGGACGCGAGCCAGCCCTGTCACAGGTGTGCAGTGGGGCTTTGGACACCTCGAACTTTATACTCGGGTTAAGGTAAGAAAAGCAGTCCCCCGGAGGAGGACACTGTCATTGCAGGCCACAGATGATGCCTAGGATTTTCACACACGTAGTGCAGCATATGGTCACAGATAACCAGGCACATAGGGAGTCAAGGTGGCGTGAGCGGGAATCAGCAGAGACCACGGGAACAGACTCACGGAGAGCTCTGATACCAGATTCAGATGGTAGTAAAGGGGTAGGTGTGCCATTTTTAAAGAGATAGAGGCACCCTTGAAATTTGTAGCAGGAAACTTGGGTGCGAAAGGTGGCGTAGCGGAATTTGAAATATTAGAGCAAATGGAAATCCCAGAACTGAAACCTGCAGAAACCAAAGTGAAGAACTCTGGATTTCACAGCAGACATGGTTGAAGAGAGATTTGGTGTTCTGAACAACAGGAACAAAGCGGGTCCTGAATAGCGAACCGGGGACAGGACAGTGGGCGAGAGGTAAAGGGATGTGGTGGTCAAGTCTCAAAGGTTTAGTTGGCGTCCCAGAAGGAAAAGAGAGAGAATGTGGCAGCTTTTAAGAGTGCACGAAGTTGTGTTGTGCAAGAGGAGAGAAGTTCGCTGTCCCCTTGATGGGGATGGAGGGGGCCCTTGGGCCTGGCAGCACGCTTACCGTTAGGCTGTGCCACCTGCTTCGTGGCATCTGACCGTCATTGGTTTTTTTCCCCTAAGTCCTTTAAAGTCTAATTCCTAATTCTGTCTTTCTAGATTTCGTATATTAAGAATTTATTTTCTGATTTCAGTACGTTGTGAAATATCTTCAAAATTTTAGTGAATTTGTGTGTCTTAAAAAACAAGGAATGAGTGAAATTGGCCAGACTGCAGGCTGCACACACACAGGTGGCGTGAATGAGGTGCACACCTAGACGCGTTCTGCGGGGACGCAGAGATCACAAGTCACGGGCAGGGGAGCTGTGCTGGCAGCCGACTTGGCACGCGGCAGATCGGAAGCCTGGCCCCGTGCTGGAGAACAGCCAGTGGAAGACTGCCCGGCAAGAGCGTCTTCTAAGACTGAAGCTGGAACGGAGCTTCTTCAGACAAAAATGGAGAGAGTTTCCCGTGAGGAAAAGGGAATTCCAAAGGATATACTTGAGGCCAGAAGCAGAGAATCCCAGATGCAAGGTCAGAGGGGCAGAAGACGAGGAAAGACGTGGCGGCCACGGAGGTGACCGCACGCTCGCTGCACACCATAGCACCTTGTGCAGTTACAGATACACGTGGAAGCAGGTACATGAGAAGTGATACAATGTGACGGTCCTGAGAACGTCGGGAAGTTGCATCTGTAATCCGAAACCCTGCCACCGAGAAGGCTGGAGGCCGGTGGTCTCACTGGTGGGCTCTGTCATTTGAGGAAGGATGTGGGGCTTGGTCATGTGATGTGGCCGGTGGGACGTAGACCACGACCGTGCGCCACTTTGAGACCTAACCTCGAGGAGGGTTGCTTGTCTCTACTTGCCCCTTCGGGGGCCTTCCCATCGCCTCCTTGGGAAGGATGTGCTTCGGGTGCTGCTGGGCTGAGAGAAGGAGAGGCGCCCTGTGTGGGCCTAGATCCCGCTTGTGGCTGGAGGCCGCCCCTGCTGAGTCTTGGCTGACCTGCAGACTCGTGAGCGAGAAGGTGGTGCTTGTTGTGTGAGCCTCCCGGGTCTGGGGTGGATTGGGGTAGTTACTGTGACATCAGCCGGCACGCTCCACCTCGAGACCTCTGGGAAGCAGCTGCTGTGGTACCCTTCGCGGAGACATCACGCTTGCTTGTTACTGACTGTCTGCAGGGGTGTACCACATGGCATCCGCTAACTTGCTACGTAACCACTGGGTGTCCACCACGGTCTGGGGTGCACAGCTGAATGAGGACGTTCCCATAAAGGGGGTCGCCTGGGTGGCTCAGTCGGTTAAGTGTCCGATTTAGGCTCAGGTCACGATCTCACGGTTTGTGAGTTCGAGCCCTGTGTCGGACTCTGTGCTGTCATCACAGAGCCCTCTTTGGATCCCCCCTCCCCCCCCCCCTCCCCCCCCTTCACTTGCCCCCCAAATAAAGAAAACATTAAAAAAAAAAAGCTCCCATAAAGAACTTAGGTTATTGTAGGTATAGAAAGACTTAAGTAAAGCACAGCTTTTTACGGAGGAAGCGCGAAAGCTCTCGGCAAGGGGGCGTCACGCTGGCTCCCGACGGGCCGGCCCCCCCCCCCCCCCCCCGGTCCTCACCAGTGTTCTCCCATGCTTTATGCCTTTCTTCCTGGTGTATTTGACAGGAATGGTTTAAAAGTTGGCTTTATGGGATGTGTTTTACTTGCAATGAAATTTACTTAAGCGTGCACTTTGAATTTTGGAAGGTGCATGTATTCGTGCAGCCGCCGCCACAAACGACACAGAACATTCCGCCGCCCTACATGTTCCCTGTGTCCCCGTGTACTCGGCCACCTTCGTCAGCCCCCAGCGGCCACCAGTCTGCCGTGTGTCACGGTAGCTTTGCTGTTTCTTGAAACCCACGTGAAAGGGATTGGGTGGCGCGAGGTCTCTTCAGCTGAGCACGGTGCGCCCAGGGCACGCGCGTGTGCCAGTGGCCCGCGAGCGCTTCTGCACCGCCGTGCACTCGCCCGCGCTTGCCTGTGAGGCCGAGGCTGCGGTGAGCACTCCCGCTGGGCACACACCCCGGGCCCGCGGCAGGGGGCCTTTCGCCGTTTTCGGGGGGCTGTGCACGTGTCGCTCCTGCCAGCCGGTGGGAGCGGTCCCAGTTCCTCCACGTTCTTGCCGGCACTTGGCACGGTTGATCTTGTGAGTTTTGGTTACGGTGGGGGGCGTGTAGTGGAACCTTCCTGTGGTTTTAATTTGCGTCTCCCTTTTTCTAACCACTGAAATCAGTAAGCATTACAGAGAGTGGAGGAAACGCCTCGGGTCTGTGGGGACCCGGGGGCGAAGAGTGGATTCTCCGGTGTGGGCATCTGTCAGTTCACGGAGGAGGCAGGCAGAATGGCGTGGGGGCGAGGGAAGAGTACCGTCAGGGTGCAGACGCGAGGAAGGGCCATGTCCATCCTGGTCTTTCCACCTCTTTGATCGCGAGATACTTGTCGAGCACCGGTGTCTGTGAGAGAAAACAGTGGGAAAGGGCCACAGCGCAGAAATTGTCAGGAAGAGTCTGCTTCCTGGGACTCAGATGCTATGCCCGCAACCACACGGGCTCTGGCTGGCATCTTATTTGTCAGGTGGGAACATCTTTCTTGGTGAGATAGGGTCGTACTCGGGCGGCCAAGCTCGGACCTCCTCACAGTGGGCCAGGCGCCCTTGCCCTACTTGATGTGACTGCCCACGTGATCCCCCCGGTGGAGGCTGAGGGTTTGGAAACCTGTGTGTCCCGGGCCACGTCTCCATTTAGCACAAGAGCCCTGCCCTTAAGGCACAAATGACAGATTCGTGTCAGCCTGAGGCCTGTTGGGGTCAGAGGTAAAACTGATAGGCATCTTTCTCCTGTCCCTTAAGAGTGGTTATCTTGGACGAATGTTGGCCGTCGCCGCTGTCGAATGAGACAGGATAGGCCCTGAAAAGCATGAGCGACTGAGGGTGTTTTAGGTTGATCGGTGCTGGGACATGGCAGGGACAGAGCCGGCAGGGACACAACAGTGTGGTTGGAGGGGGTGCACGTGGGGAGCACCGCTGTGTGGGTATGCAGGGCTGACCTGGCTCTGACCCAGACACTAAGCCACTGTCAGGGTGCCTGCCCTCCAGCCCAGCGCCTGAGGAGGAGGGAGCGTGTTTGTCCCCGCGTCTGGGTGCACTGTTGACTCACTCTCCAGTCTTGGGTCTTACTGCTTAATATCTTCTTACAGAAGGACCAGGTTTTTGTCATCCTCAGATAGACCTTGTTTCACATTTCACGTTCTGAAATTGGCATGAGTCTTAAGAGCCAGTGATACAGGGTCGTCCTAAGCCTCACATCGTCTCAGGCAGTGCTAAGCCGTGATGTGGTATCCCGCTTCATTTCTGGAAGGGCCCACCGAGGAGGGGGCCGTAGACAAGTTGGGGGTCTCGGGCACAGACTGGATCCTGATCGTCAGTCAGGATGTGTGGCCTGTTTCCCACCTCCCCTCTTCTCTGGTCTTCACGGAACGTGGGGACGTGGGCCACCCCCTTTCAGGCACGAGACGTGCAGTTTGACAGTTTGAAATTACTGGAATAAAGACACAGTTCTAGCCCGCCCTGAAACTAACATTGTGAGGACCACCTCAGTCTGGTCTGGTCCGAGTGAAACCACACCAGCTTGGAGGGACGGTCACTGGGAGGAACTCCTGAGTTCTGGTGAGGGTGACTGCAAGGCCCAAGGTATGGCCCCTCGGGCCCAAGGAGAGCCCCCAGGAGGACAGATCTGCAGGCCCCTCCTTGGAGCAAGGGGGTAGCTCAGCCCCTGGAGAGAGAGAAGGCAGCTGGCTTGGCCGGGCCAGGGCACGGGCCGTCAGGAACTCTCAGAGGGCGGCGACCCACCTCGGGCAGGCCGGTAGCGTGGGGCTGCAGAGGGGATCCGGATGATGGCGTGGGCACCGGGGTCACCTTGAGAGGGCCGTGAGAAGGTTATGGCCAGGGTGGGGCCCTGAATTCACTGTGGGACCTCGGAGCCCCTCCAGTCCTCACCCCAGACTGCAGGAGGGCCCCTTCTGCAGCTGTGGCACCGCCCCCCCCCCCCCCCCCCCCCC
>NW_026057579.1:40366541-40405078 GCF_023721935.1 Panthera uncia
CCCCCAACGAGCGGCCCTGTACTGAGACAGCCACGAGGGAGAGGCGAGCAGAGGGCTCTGCCCCGGGCCGTTTGTGGAGGTGCGCTCGGAACTGACAGGTGGCATGGGGACACTGTGTCCAGCCAGCGAGTTCTGTCCTTGGGAGATGGGCTCGGTCTCCTCAAGAACGGAGAGGATGCGGGGCTACCCATGTGGCCGCCCTGCCCGGGCCTTGCTCCTGAGGTGGGTGGGTGCTGGGTGCTGGGAACGTGCGGGTGGACGCAGGCGGGGCCAGCAAGCACACTCTTTGTTGAGGGAAACAAAGCATCTGGGCTGCGGAGTGAGCAGAGCTCTTTGTTTTTGAGGCCGCTCAGGAGACCGAAGTTCACCCGTGTCTCCTTCCTTGCCCGTGAGGGCCGGCAGGGCCGCTGTGGGGTACCTCTTGATCTGGGAGGGGACCCGGTCCCTGAGTCTGCAGCCCTTGTAGCTGCTGCTGGGAAGGCCGGTGGTTGGACACTTGCCAGAGAAAGCACTGGAGTCACCGTGGGCCCCGAGACGGCGGGGCAGCGGCAGCCAGTGCTCCCCAGACCGCACGAAGCCCACGGGACCCTCCCCCCGCCCCAGCCAGACTCCAGCGTACGTGTGGAAAGTGAGAGTGCTTCCCTCCCGTCCGCACCGCCCTCCACGACAGGACCCAAGGTGGGGGCGGTCCGTGGAAAGGAGAGGCTTCCCCACGGGTCACTCTTGAGTAGGTGAGGAGCCCCTGAGAGCAGGTGGGGCTGGACTGGGCAGATGCCTGGGGGAGGCACGTAGGTATAATGTGAGCCCCGCTCTCTTGGGGCCGTCATTTCTTTCCCGATCACGCCGGGCCTGTGGCACGGTCGGGCGTCTCCCTGCTGGTTCCCCTTGGGAGAGCCACCCTCTCACTGGGGGCGGGGCTCTGGCTTCAGGCAGGGTGGCGTGCCGGACTGCCCTCTGGGCTGGCACCCAGGTTCGTCCCCACTCTCTGCAGTACCTTGTGAGTTCCCGAAGCTGCCTTCTGGGCACTGGCCGTTACTGTACATCATAGCCACGCACCGGGGCCAGGAGGTGCCTGGTTATTCTTGCCTTAGTGACGGCCCTGCTGTAAGTCTCCTGGCATCCGGGAGGGCTGTAGGAGGGACCCTGTGTCCGAGGTCCTGCAGGAGCAGAAACCAGTAAGGGGTTTCAGGGAAGGAGCCCCCAGGTGCTTCTGTGGCCGTCTCCACAGAGCTCAGTCTGACTGAGCTGTTCTCTCTCTTTGGATGCTGCTGTGTTTTCCTTTAAGATGTGCTCTGAGTAGCAGAGACCTGTCTCCAGGAGGTGAGAGGAGGTAGGGTGGTACCTTAGGCTTGGTTGTCAGAGGAGGCTTCCGGAAGGTGTTGGAATCCGGGTGGGCAGGAGATGGGAGATCGGTGCTGCTTGCCCTGGGCTGCATGTGCTGAGCCTACAGACTCTTTCCCACAGCAGATGGGGGGTGTCCCAGCCAGAGCTGGGCTCCCCGGGTGTGGGGAGCGGATGAGCCAGTGGGGGCTGGTGGTGGTGGAGGAACCAGGCCTGGGCTCCTTTTATACTTTTAGGTCATTACATTGTATATCAGTTTATTGGTGAAAAGAGAGGGTTTCTCAGAACGTCTCAAGGTGAGGTGACCAGCTGGCTGGCTGACATGTGATTGTCCCCCTGGGAAGTCTTGGGGGAGGCCTTCCAGACCGCTCTCCGTGGTCAGCCAGTGCTTGTTGGCCCACGAGCACGAGGGTCCCGACTTGTGAGGCCAGTGCTGTCCCCGAGTCCCCTTCAGCCCTCGCATGTCCCACACGGGTCCTTCGCACTGTGACAGCAGTGTCACTGGGAGACCCAGCTCAGAAAGATGACCGATCTCTCTAGTTGTCACCTCTGCAGTCCGCTAGTGGTGGGCTCTAAGAAAAACCGTGTCCTCGTCCGGCGAATTGAGAACTTCGATCCTTAAAATGGCGCAGGGTGGTCTTTTCTATTTTTTTTTAATGTTTATTTATTTTTGAGACAATGCGAGAGACAGAGTGCAGGCAGGGGAGGGGCAGACAGAGGGAGACACAGAATCGGAAGCAGGCTCCGGGCCCTGAGCCGTCAGCCCAGAGCCCGACGTGGGGCTCGAACTCACGAACCGCGAGATCATGACCTGAGCCGAAGTTGGACGCTTAACCACCAGAGCCACTCGGGCGCCCTTGGGTGGTCTTTTTTAAGTAGCAGTTTGTGTTCTGCCAGTGATGTGTCTCGAACCCGCCTCGTCATGATGTCTCGTGAGGTGCTCATTTGCGCTGTGTTTAGGGTGAAGACACGGTTCCTCTGGCCCTGTCGTGTGTGACTTCCGCGGGTGGGTGTTTTGTCCTAAAACTGAAGTGAAGGGGGGTCATTTAGAGCATCCTCATCCACCTGCGGGAAATAACTTATTTAAAAGACCGACTTGCTGACTCCAGGGGCCCTGGCAGGGCTGGTTGGTCCCAGGGAGGCCCCCTGGGGCCTGGCCTGCCCGGGGCTGTCGGTGGGGGGGCTGTGGGGGGGGGCGGGCAGAGCTCTTGATGTAAGGATTCTGGCTTCGGTTTCTGAGGGAAGCCACACCCTTGGGTTCTCCCGTGCATCACCCGGTCTGGAAACGTCACCTGTCACCCGCACTCGTGTTCAGCACGGTGGTGCCCCGTGTGCGGTGGAAGGCGGGCCCGCGCCCTGCTGTCCAGCTCCTGCCGACGACTTCCCTGCCCTCCCACTTCACCCACCTTTTCTGTAGGTGACAAGGCTCTCGATGGCTACAGTAAAAAGAAGTACGTCTGCAAGTTGCTGTTCATCTTCCTCCTGGGTCATGACATTGACTTTGGGCACATGGAGGCCGTGAACCTGCTGAGCTCCAACAGATACACGGAGAAGCAGATCGTGAGTGTCGCCGGAGGGGGGCGGGGGGCGGGGTGGGGCTGGCATCCAGGACACCTGAGGCGGCCCCAGGGCCCCCCTCCCCTCCAGGAGGCAATCTTGCCCGTGGAAGGGCCTTTTCTCCTGGACAGTGTTCTTCTGATTTGGAGGCCGTTTCTTTCCTCGCTCTTTCTTTCCAGCTCCCCTGCAGCCGAGACTTCCTGTGGGTCTAGATGGATGCTGCAGGGAGCCAGGCTGGGGTGTCTGGGGCAGGCCTGCTTCCTGCCCCAGAGTGTCTGGCTAACTCACCGGCACGGACACCCCCCCCCCCCCCCCCCCCCCCCCCCCCCGCTGTGGTCCCTGTACAACTTTCCCTTTCTGGCAAGGCCGCCACACCCCCGCGGCAGAAGAGCTGGAGCTGCTCCTGGGCGTGCCCTTGCCCTGCTTCCCGCTCCCAGTGCCCTTCCAGATGGCGCTGGCACCTGGGCCCCTGAAGCCCTCTCCGGCTTTGTAGCTTTAGCCCTGTAGCTCCTCAGAGTAGCAATATTTTTATGTTTTCCCCAGTGTTGCAAAGTTAACAGTTTCCTCTGTCCGAAAATTTAACTTGCAGGAAGTAAAATAACAAAAAACCAAAAAACCCTAGACCCCCCCGGAATGTCATGAAGTATTGGTATTTACCTGATAAGAATTTGGGTGTCTGCCACGGACCAAGCAGTCTGCTGGGAGGCCCCTGGGGACATAGGGACCAAAAGCAGATGTGGGCCCTGCCCTTTTTCAGTGAGGAGACGGCATCATACAGTTCGTAAACGGAGAATTATAGCTGTGGCCAGTGCCCAGGGCAGAAGGTGTGGAGAGCTTTCTGGGGCCCTGAGAGGGGCTGGCCAGTAGGGAAGGTCCTCCAAGGAGGGCATCCTGAGCGGGGACAGAAGGACGAGGACTTAACTGGGGGATGAGGGCAGACAGAGCCAGTAGCGCCCAGCTGGGCTCACGCTGAAGGGGCAGCGGTGGCTGGAGGGGAGACGGGGGAGGTGGGCTTGTGGGTGGGGCCTTTCTCCCAAGGCCAACAGGAAGCTGCACAGGAGTTTCACCTGCACGGTCAGTGATGAGATGAGTCTCGAGAAGGTCACTGTGTCCCCTGCATGGGGGGAGTGTGGACGGCAGGGGTGACATGGGCTGGAGTTGGGCCAGTGGTGAGGGTGCAGAGACAGATCAAGAGAGAGGGTGAGGCCGGAGTGAGCAGGGTTTCGGGAACTCATCATGGTTTCTTGGGGCCTTCCAGTCAGGGTCCTTTCCGCCCTGTTCAGGACAGTGGTGAGTCCACATTGCTCACACGTGGTACCATGGATAGGTGAGTGGGATGGGAGGTGGGACTGGGGACCGAGGCGACTGGTTCCCATGGGGACGTCTAAGTGCCTCTTGGGTGCGTCCCTCAGGACTGTCTTATGGCAGAGCTGGAAGCAGGGACTTTGCCTCTTTAACGACACTGGTGCTTTCATCAGAGTGCAGAGGAACCCTCTGTGGCGCGACCCCTCCTGCAGGACACTGGGCAGTGGAGGCGTCGGGAGGCCGGCCCAAGGCTGGACGCTTGTGCCTTGTTGTCCGTGTCGACCCAGGTCGTCACGAGCTCTCTGTCCTCTTGTCTCTCCGGAACCAGGGCTACCTCTTCATCTCTGTGCTGGTGAACTCCAACAGCGAGCTGATCCGGCTCATCAACAACGCCATCAAGAACGACCTGGCCAGTCGGAACCCCACCTTCATGGGCCTGGCCCTGCACTGCATCGCCAACGTGGGCAGCCGAGAGATGGCCGAGGCGTTTGCTGGGGAGATTCCGAAAATCCTCGTCGCTGGGTATGTGTCCCGTGACTTGTCGGAAGTGCGTGTGTCTCTCGCGTTAAGTGAACCAAACATGCAGCTACTTAGAGGATTTCTAGGGTGAGTTCGTCTCCCTGTCTTAGGCAGCGGGGCAACCCTACGTGTAGGTGCCTGGCGAAGTCCCGTCACGCCTCTCCTGCCCCAGTACCGCCGGGGTTTGGAAGAGCATGGAAGAAGGGCCCTGCCGGCTGCAACCAACCGACAAGGGCCCGGCCTCCCACGCGGCTGCCGAAGAAGGAGCGCGTCGTCCTGGGTTGTGGCGCAGCACCCTTTCTCGCCCTTTCTCCAGAGTGTCACTGGGGAAAAGTTCAAGCACAGAATTCTTAGAGACCTACCCCCACCCCCTTTGATTTGGAGAGGGGCCACGTGGGGCAGAGTAGGCCGCTCTGGAAGGGTGCCACGGGGCATGGCAGAGGCAGGGTCCTGCGTTCGTGTTCCCGGACTCTGCTGAGCTGGGGAACTGACCCAGGGCCCATACCCTGGTGACACATCTGGCTCAACAAGGGCCCCAGGCCCGGGCACTTCGTCGGGACCAAGCTCTTCCAGGATGGCCGGCAGTGCGGACAGAGGCCACTGGATGCCGGGACACCGCCCCAAACCCTGTGGCACACGGACGCTCCTCCCCGAGGCTCAGCTGTGCCTCCGGGGCGAGCCCTGGGCTGCACCAGTGACCAGAAGGGCTGTGGCCACACAAGCCCCGGAGGAGTGTCTGTCCGAGGCGTGTGCCACCAGAGGGAGATGGAGAGGCCAGGCCGGAAGCAAGGCCCCACGGGAAGGGTGGCGGGGCACTCACAGACACACGCCGGGAGCAGGTCACTCACTGGAAGGACAGCAGAGCCGAGGAAGCAGGTGGGGAGCCGAGACGACACTCCACGTCTGCCGATGAGAGCTGTGGGGCATGGTGGCCGCCCTGAGTGCAAACTAAGACAGAAGAGACTCGAGGGACTTGATGTGAGCAGAGTGACCCCGACGGGGCGTTCGGGTCCGGACCCCACCGGGGTGGGTGTGGGTTCAGGGCCGCACGGCATCTTGTTTTCCTCACTCGTTAGGGCTGCACCAGTTTGGGCAAGGCCTTCCCTGAACCCCTTTCCCTGCTCTGGCTGCCGCCTGGCCCTTTCCCTGTTCCTGGCGCACACCGGGGAACACGTCTGCGCCCTGCCTGCCTCCGCCCGCAGAAGGCAGCCTCCTGGGGGCTGAGGTTTCTGTCTGCTGTGGCCATTGCTTTATTTCCAGCGTTTTGACCAATACCTGGTACACAGTAAGTGCTTGAAAAATGCCTGTTGGACGAGTGTGACGTAAAACAGAGATAATCTCTGGAGAGCATTCAGATGGCAATTGAAGAACGCTTTCCTGAAGTAAAGGACGGACCGCACCTACAGTGAAAGGGCACAGGGGGCGCACGGCGAAGCCCAGCGTGGACGGGACGGGGGGAGAATCCTGCTGCGGGAAGACAGTTGAGCCGTGCCTGCGAGTTTCACGGCCTAGGGGACCTGGCGCGGTCATGCCCACCCCGCTGGATTACCTGTCAGAATCGAGGTCACAGACAAGCCTACACCAAGAGGCTCAGGCCGCGTGGTACCCACGAGCCCTATTCGAACGCCATTCCCAGCTCTTGAATGTGCAGTTAACCCACGGGCAGCTCAAGGTGAAGGGCTCAGGCTGGAGACGGCCAGAGACGGACTGAGGCATTGCAGGGGTGGCAGATGCAGAGGAGATTGTCAACAGTCAAATAACTGCACTGGAGTTGGCGCGTTGGGGGCGGGACGGCGGCCCCCAGCAGGCGTTCAGGAAGCGAGGGTGCCGGGCACTGGGCCGTGGGCCCGAGATAGAACTGACACAGAGCGGGCAGTGGCCTCCCCGGCCTCCCCAGGGGTGTTGGATGCCGTACTTCCCTCTCCTCGAATGTTCTTCTGGTGCGGGTCCCGGGGGCAGGAAGGCCCTCCCGTGCGAGCACGGAAACGCAGTGGTGACTTGGGGCGGCTCTGCCATAAGGCCTGCGGGGCGTGCTGCCTGCTCCTTGTGAGGATGGTGTGGGGCCAGAGAGGGCCAGGGACGGACTGCTCCCCCGGGGCAGTAGAATCCTACGGGGTTTCTGTGAAGGCAGTTTCTCCCGGGGGTAGAATGGGGAGCAGCTTGAGGGTTTCTTGTGTTGGGCTGGATTTAGGGCCAAGAAAGCTATGAGGCAGGTAAATGGTGATGACGGCCCCCAACCCTCCTCTCCCCTCCACGTGGAGCAGGAGCCCCCACTGCTTCCACCGTCGCCCTGCCGTGTTCTTTTTCAGACGGCCTCCACTGGGCTGTTCCCTGGTGGGCGGCTCAGCGGAATTTGGCTGGGGTTTGGTGGGGAGGAGGGATAAACAGCCCTGGGGACGTTCTCTGCCCGCCGCCAGCATTAAAACCGGAGCAGGAAACCCTCCAGATGTCCCTCTCTCTCCTGGGCTGTCTGCAGTCGTTCTGACCTAGCTTCTCAGTGTTTGCTGTGGTCCAGGGACCCCGGGCTCTGTGGCTCAGTGGCTACTTTTCACAGTCAACCACACGAAGGGGCAGGAGGGCATTTGAATCCCTGCCTCTGCTGTCCCAGCACAGAGAGAAGCAGGGGGTGGGGTGCTTCACAAGGGCACCCGACAGGGGTTTTGGACACGGGAGGAAATCGCCGGGGGCGTTTTGTGGCAGTGCAAGGCTCTCTGTTCTTTCTGTTTTGATTGTATGTTGTTAACTGAGTTTTGAAAAAAATACCGTGATCCAAGCAGAGAGGAGCATGAGTTGAACATGGTCAGTCTTGCATAGCCGAGGTCTTATTCAGCAGTTGGGAAAAATACCAGAACTGACACTTTCGGAGATGAGACACCTTTCCTGGTGGGATTCTTTGCTGTTGATTGTCTTGGGCAGGAGCCTGAGGCAGGTCTTCAGAGCAGAAGCCGTCTGTCACTGTCCGCACGTGGTCCACACGGACACCTCTCGGAGGCGGTGGGCGTGGGCTGGATCACACGGGAGGGTGCAGCGACCTGGTCTCCAGGTTACTCCGGGGTATGATCTGTGAGGCTCGGGGCCATGCTTAGCTTGTTGGGGCCACGTGGGGTGCCAGCCGTGTTCTGGAGCGACCAGCGGTGTTTGTCTTTCAGAGACACCATGGACAGCGTGAAGCAGAGCGCCGCCCTGTGTTTGCTGCGTTTGTACCGAACGTCTCCCGACCTCGTCCCCATGGGTGACTGGACGTCCCGCGTGGTGCACCTCCTCAACGACCAGCACTTGGTAAGTGCCTTTGGACCAGGGTCCTGCTCGCCCCACCAAGTGACCGTCTCTGGGATAGCCATTAAAAAAACAGCAGCTCGGTGCTTTCTGAGGGGACACCGAGCTTAGTCCACTGAGCCTGTGAGCCTGTGTGCGCTCCTGTGGCTAGGGGGAGGGGCCCCTCCTTCCCTGGGGTGGGACCTGCAGACACGACCTCCAGCCCGCCCCAGAGCTAGCTGTCGCAAGGCTTCCCGTGTGCTGGGGCCTCACAGACCGGCAAGACCGAGTTCAGCGGCTTCTGGAGACACCCTGTCCAGGGAGGGCAGTCCGTGTGGTGTGCCTGTCTGTCAGGCGGTGGTGAGGGCGTCCCGTGACCCCCGCCTAAGCTCCTGCCCGCAGCCTTGCTAGTCTGCACGACTGCTCCACAGGCCAGGCCCGAGTGTCCTCCCTGTGTCGTAGACAGGAATGTTTGGTGGTTGTGGTCTGACATGGGTCACAGGTCCGGTCCACACCAGCCGGGGCATACAGGGTCGTGACACCAGGAGATGGGGTCAAGTTGGAGCAGGCGTTCGGCACAGTGGCTTTGCGCTGTGCGAATTCTGTTGTAACACTGAGAGAATTGAAATGTAACACAGGGTTTCCTCCTGAGTAGATGGGGGTTAGTGTGCAAGCTGCTTACTATGTTTTTTCCCAGAAACGAACCTACCTCAAAAATTAAAAATAAATGATCATTGCGTGCAGATTCAGAGGAGAGAGCCGGTGGCCGTGTCGGCAAGCTTGCTGTGCTGCGGCCGCCCTGGGGGCTGTTCCCACGTTGTCGTTGCCCACGTTTACTGGGTGTTTGTGTCCAAGCACGGCAGCCCTCCCTGAGGGTGGAGCTCCACCTCTGTGGCCAAGTCCTGGGGAGAGGTGGAAGGGCCTGGGCGGGGGGGTGGGGTTAGGGTTAGGCCTGCACGCCGGGTCACCCTCAGTCTGTTCAGGTTCAGACTCTGCTGGTAAAGCCGGGAAGCCATGCTGGTGGCCGTGAGGCTTGAGGCCACGGGTCCCCCACCAGACAGCCCCTGCGAGGCAGTGGGGCTTCTTCTAGTTTCGCACCTGAGGAAACCAAGGTTCGGAGAGACGGAACGGCTTCACATAGATGCGGATTTGAACCAGGAGGTGACGGAGGGTCAGAACTGGGACAGCTTGGGGGGCCCGAGCCACACGGCCAACCGACACCAAAGCCCTTGGCCAGCAGACGTCCACCCCCAGCACTTGTCAGAGGGACGGGGACTATCCCAACTGCCCGCAGGATTCCTCTCGCTGACACCCAAAGATCCTGCAGCCCCAGCTATGGGGTCTGCTTTGGT
Source organism: Panthera uncia (assembly GCF_023721935.1). Lineage (NCBI taxonomy): Eukaryota > Metazoa > Chordata > Mammalia > Carnivora > Felidae > Panthera > Panthera uncia. Next base: position 40,375,871 of record NW_026057579.1, read on the forward strand.
GCCCTGATGCACACGACTCTGCTTCACCAGGTGCGCTGCCTGGCACATTCTTGGCTACAGGCCACCAGAACCCAGCTCGAAGCGGGAGAGGTGGAGGGGTCGGCCCAGCCAGACCACGGGAGGGCTGAGCCCATCATCACCCCGCCTCCTTTTATCCTGCCGTTCTCGGCCCACATTCACTGTTCTCTTGGCGCCTGTCCTCCGTGTGGCCTTGGCTTCCGTGTCAGAGACTTCCCGGCTTTGCCGGTGAAGGAGGCCTGAGACTTGGCTTTCTTTGGTCTCAAGGTCAAAGAACGCCCAGAGGGGTGTCAGCTGGGTGGCAGGGCGAGCCAGCCCCTGTGGGTCCTGTGTTCAGAGAGCAGTGGAAGAGCTGAGGGGGTGTGTGTATGTGTGTGGGGGGGGGGGCAGGCCATGGGCTGTGGCCGGGGGGCAGCACTGAGGGCCATTTGGGCCTGCCCCGGTCTTCTCACACTGCCCTTCCTACGAAGACCCCTGCAGGGTGCAGAGGACGTGAGACACTGTGCTTTAGGAGTCTCCTCAGAATGCGCAGATTTGTTCTGTCCTTGTGGTGGGCCAGGCCGAGCCCCACACGCTTAGGAGCCGTGGGGACCAGCTCTGCCCTGGTGGGACCTGCGCGCTCACAAATACTGACCTGTCAGAGCTGGCTTGCGAAGGGAATCTGTTGGCACTTACTCTGCCCGCTGAGAAGTGGGCGTTGAGGCCAGTTAGGTCCGTTTGGTGCAGCCTTCACGCTGTCATTGGGAGGCTGAAGGAAGCGCTCAGCTCTGGCTCTCCCCCGCGGTCTCCGCGGCCGCCAGCTGCCGTCCTCGAAGCTTCGCAGCTGCTCGAAATGCTGGTCGTGTCCCACCTGCTCAGGAGGACGGTGGAGGATGGCCAGCCGGGTCCGGCGGAGGGGCCAGGGCTCTCCTGGGCTGTGTCCTCGTCCTCACCGTCGGTAGTGGCATTCCTTTGTTCACGTATCTGTGAGGGCGTCTTTACTTCACCAGCATCCGCCTTCAAGAGATGTGGATTGCCGGGAGCCGCTCCTGGTGGTGCCGGGACAGCCGTCTGCCGGGAGAGTCCCCGCACGCTGAGGCCGGGTGCTGTGTGGGGGCCCTGCAGGGAAGGAGTCTCGCCTGGGTCTGGGGTGCTTCGGGGGCCAGTGTGGTGGGGACGCAGCCTGGACTGCTTCCAGAGAAGGGGAAGAGTGGGCTCTCTCAGTTGTTGTTCTGCGCTGGAGTCTAAATAATGTCTCCCTCCCCAGTCCACACAGAGTGATTTTTTTTTCTTTAAAAAAAATTTTTTTTTTTTAACGTTTATTCGTTTTTGAGAGACAGAAACAGCGCACGAGTGGGGGAGGGGCAGAGAGAGGGAGACACAGAATCCGAAGCAGGCTCCAGGCTCTGAGCTGTCAGCACAGAGCCCCACATGGGGCTCGAACTCACGAACCGCGAGATCATGCCCTGAGCCGAAGTTGGACGTTTGACTGACTGAGCCACTCAGCCTCCCCTTTTCTCTTTTTAAAAGATTTTATTTTACACCCAGTGTCAGGTTTGAACTCACAACCCCAGGATCAAGAGTCGCACGCCCCACTGGCTGAGGCAGCCAGGTGCCCCCGCACAGAGTGATTCAAATCGGGCAGCAGTGAGTGCAGCTGCCCACAGGACCAGACAGGTGGCCAGACCCAGAGAAGGGCAGGAGGGCCAGTCGGGATGGGGCCTCCGCTGCCGCAGGGGTCTGGGCCACGTGTCCAGGCTTGCAAGGAGAAGCTCCAAAAAGAAAATGGGGTATGTGCGCTCTTGATTGTTAGAGATCTGTGAATCTGGCCCATGGACTACAGGTCTTTGCTCTCCATTTAAAGTTTTATTCGGAAAATGACTTTGCAATGAGAAGCCAGGCACTTTGGCTGCAGTCACAGCATGTATCTGTTGTGTCTGTTCCAGGGTGTGGTGACCGCGGCCACCAGCCTCATTACCACCTTGGCCCAGAAGAACCCCGAGGAGTTCAAGACTTCTGTCTCTCTGGCCGTGTCCAGGTTAAGCAGGGTGAGTCTGTCGATGGGAGTGGGTCTCAGGGTGCAGTTTGGTCTCAGCTATTTTAAATAATACGTTGGTTTATTAAATTATTAAATTAAATAATTATTAATATTAAATAATAATTATTAAATTAAATAATTAAATAAAATTATCAAGATAATTTTAAATAATACGTTGGTTTGCTGTTTAGAGTACAAGGTGTTTGGCTCAGTTTGCAAATTCAGGACTGAGGACTCTTCTTGGTTGGGAATTCTTTGGGTTTTCTTTCAACCTTTTTGTCAGTTGAGAAGTGTCCTGTCTGTACAGGAAGGTGCACGGAGCGAAACAGCCCGGCTCACACTCGTGCTGCCTAGGGTGGGGGCGGGGGTGCCGGCTGGGCCCCCTGCTGTGGGGAGCCCTGTCCTCACCTGTGTGGCCTCGCTCCTTGCTTTCCTTTCCTTTGCTGCCTGAGCGGGTGTCCTTACCTCTGTTGTCTAGCTCTGACTGCGCCCTGAATCTTCACACAGATGGATCCCGCGTATGGGGTGCACTCTTGTGTCTTGGTCCCGTTATGCTCCGCCTTGTGGAATGGCCGTATTTGTCCTGTGTGCCGTTCGTTCAGTTTTGACGCTGTAGAATTTGTCTGAACACACAGCATACGTGCCCAGCGCTGAGGCGGCTGTGAATCACCTGCTGGGAACCGCTTTGCTGCCTCGGTTGGTGTGTGTGTGTGTGTGTGTGTGTGTGTGTGTGTGTGTGTGTGAGAGAGGGAGGGAGAGAGAGGGGGAGAATTGCTAGTGGGTGTGTCCCTGGAAGTGGCACTGCTGGCTGGTGGGGTGGCCGCGCTTCACCTGAGGGGACGGTGCCAGGGCGCTCCGCCAGCGGCGTGCAGTTCCCGCTGCTCTGCATCTTGGCTTTTTAAATGTTCGCCATTCTGGGGCGTGGCGGGGTCTCGTGATTTACGTGTCCGTTTTCTTCAGGGTCAGTGAGGTTGGGCAGCTCTGCGTGTTTATTGCTTTCTCGAACATCTTCTTCTGTGAAGTGCCTGTTAAGAAGTCTTTTGCCCACTTTTCTACAGAGTTAGCTTTTTTATTGTTTTGTAGAAGTTTCTCTACATATTTTAGATATGAGCACTTTCTTGGTTAGATTAAGTTGAACCAAACAAAATTGCCCACTTTTAACTATTACTGCTCTCCGAAAATGGCATCTCTGTATGCTTCGGTCTACCCTGTGTTTAAAAATCTTGTCCTACTCTGTGACTTGCCGTTTTACTCTCTTGGTGAGGTCTTCTATGGTCGGAAATTCCTCCTTTTAAAGCACCAATCCTTTCCTTTGTGGTTAGTGCTTTTTCTGCCCTACTTATGAGGTCTTTCCCAGTTCTGGGGTTTCATTTAGGTTGACCACCCACTCTGGGACTGGTGTCTGTATGTATCCAGTCCTAAAAGGCCTTCCTGCCCCCACACCCCCCCAACAGTGCCGCCTTGACCACAAACCACGGGGCTCTGTCTGTGCCTCCTTCCCTTGGTATCATCTCTGTTCATTTTACACAGCGGCGCACTGTCTTCGTTACTGGAACTTGAGGACAAGTCTTGATGTCTAGTGGAGCACGTGTCTTGTTCCCCCAAGAATCCTGTTGGGACTGCCTTTAATCTGTAGGTCAGTTTTGAGAGAATTCAAATCTTTACCGTATTGAGTCTTTGAATCTGTGACCATGGCATACCTCTCCATTTATTTGGGTAGTCTTTAATTTTTCTCAATAACGTTTTATAACTTTGTGAGTGGAGATTCTTTTATCTTTTGTTAGATATATTTATACAGTTTATTTTTAAAATGCTGTGCTCAAGGATATCTTAAAATGTTATTTGTAAACTACTATGGGTTGGTTTTAAGTAACTGGTGAAGCCATTTGAGATTGGGGTTTCTTTGTTGGCAATTTCTTTTTAAAAAAAATTTTTTTAGTGTTTTATTTATTTTTGAGAGAGAGAGAGGGGAGGGAGGGAGGGAGGGAGGGGGTAGAGAGAGAGGGAGGGGCAGAGAGAGAGGGAGACACAGAATCTGAAACAGGCTCTAGGCTCTGAGTTGTCAGCACAGAACCCCATGCGGGGCTTGAACTCATGAACCGTGAGATCATGACCTGAGCTAGAGTTGGACACTCAACCGACTGAACCACCCAGGCATCCCTGTTGACAATTTCTTATTATGGATTCAACTTGTTTGATAAATTATGAGTCTTTGTATTTTCTGTCCTTTCATTCACTTTGGTTATGTTGCACTTTCCTGACATTTGCTAATGTGTCTAAATATTCAGATGTATCGACAGAAAGTTATCCTGCGCACGGGGGTCCGTAGTGCTGCCTCCTTCCTGGTGTTGATGCGGGTATTTGCACCTTCTCCCTTTCCCGATTAGTCGCAGCAATTCTTCTGATTTTGTTGCCCTCTCTATTATGTTTTTTTTCTCCCCGGCTAGTTTTGCTTCATATTTTTATTTCCTCTACGTTTTGGGTTAATCTGTTACTGTCTGTAGATCTTTGAGGTAAATTACTCATTGTTTTCTTTTTTATATTTGTTTCAAATGTGTACGTTTAGAGTTGTAAGTTTTTGAGTGTGGTGTTAGCAGCACGAGACGGCCTGTGTTGGCCCCCCTGTCCTGAGGAGCACGGTGCTGCTCCCCGTCTTCCTCCAGTGCCTGCCCGTGTGCCCTCTATCTATCGCTCTGCTTGTTCTGCCCATGCCTCAAACAGCATGGAGCTCACCTCCCTGCAGGAGGGGCCACCTCCTGGGTCCAGGCTGCTGTCTTGCAGCTGAGTATAGGAATTAGGTGAACCTTCCTGAATGTGTTTACCTAGGACCTAAAGTGTCACACCTGTGGCTTTGTAAGGCGGCGCTCCTCTGACTTCCCTGGCAGACACAGGAGGTGGGGAGGCACTGGGCTGTGTGTTAGTGGAAGTGAAATGTCTTAGGGGCGGTCGTGTATTCGGAAGGTGGAGGGGGTGTCTGCCCTGCCAAGGACTGTGATAGACAAGGAGATGGAGCCACGAATGGAGGAAGCTTGCTGTCTGGCCTCCGGTGAGCTCGTGGCAGGGGTCTGCGCTGGAGGGCTTCTCCCTTCTGAGGGGACTGAAGTTCTCCTTTTTGTGTTTTGTTCACTTTCTGCTCCACAAAGGAATGATTGGGTTTCTGGTCTGTTGAATTCTGTAGCGGTTCTGGGTCAGTGGTATAGGCTGGTTTGTGCCCACGGAGTGGGCCGGCCGTTGCACAGCAAGAGTGCGTGGGCTGTTCCCCAAAGTGACAGCGGGCAGCTGCTCTCCATGGGAGCCTGGCACGGCTGTGCTCCTTTACCTCTAAAATAGGAGACAACTAAATGTCCCTATTAGCTCATCGAATGGAACTGTTTCTCAGGTAGTGTGTGACCTCAGGACCACGCTGAGGGCCTCTCTAAATGACACCCGTCCGCACCCTGTGTTGTCTTACAGATTGTGACATCTGCATCAACAGACCTTCAGGATTATACCTACTATTTTGTCCCGGCTCCCTGGCTGTCCGTGAAACTTCTGAGGTTGCTACAGTGCTATCCACCCCCAGGTAACAGCTGCCAGCACAGACCTGTCTGAGAGGGGTTTGCTTCAGCATCGTAGGGTTACTCTTGTGTTGTTATCTTTACAAGACCTTTTCTGCTGCTAGTTCTTGTTCTGCGGGTCCTTTATGATGCTGCCACACATCTTGGCTTTCCCAGAGCAGCTGGTAGAGAACTCACAATTTTCTTGGGATTTGGGGTTATCTCTGCTTTTTAGATAATATGGTATCTGTCCTGTGCAGCTTTTTGAAACAATGTTTTTCAGTAAAACTGGAAACGCTTACAAGCTCTGTATTTTAAGTTGTTAATAATCTGTAAAACCTTAATATACACATTGGAAATATTTTTCTGTTCACGTTTTATTGCAAAATGTTACTTTTGACTAATACGGTAAGTATCTAGAAACGGAACTTTTTTTAAAGTTTTTATTTATTTACTTTTGAGACATAGAGAGTGCACGCATGCCCTCACGCAAGCAGGGGAGGGGCGGAGAGAGGTGGTGACAGATGATATGAAGTGGGCTCTGTGTGCACAGCACAGAGCCCAATGTGGGGCTCTAACTCATGAACTGAGATCATGACCTGAGCCAAGGGCAGATGCTTAACCAACTGAGCCACGAGGCATCCCTAGAAATGGAATTTCTTGATCAAAGGATGTAGATTCTTCCGAGTTGTCCTTTACACCGATTGCTCGTTGTAACCTTTACGTTTTAATCTAATTGGTTTTGTGCAAGATATTTCTTTGTTAGATTCCAGTAATTTCTCTTACTTCCATACTGAAGTATGAACTGCACACCTGCAGTCGAGCCTTCGTGTGGGGGGACTTCCCTTGAGCTGGAGCAGGACTGGCCTCCCCAACAGCCACTCCTTACTTCTGCCTCCCTCCCCGGCCGGCCCTGCCCGGCCTGGCGGCCGTCCCGCTCCTTCATTCTGAGATCTGGGGTGTCTCCACTCACTCGTGGGTGTGTTTCCCTCATGACTCTCCTTTCAGGGCTTGGCCACCTCTCTGCTCAAGCCCCGGGGCAGGGAGTGGGGGGAGCTCCCCAGGGCCCTGATGGCGCCCCACCTGCGTCTGCAGGGCTCCGCTCTTCTTGACTGGCTGGGTTTGCTAACCCTGGGTGTGCTGGGGGCTTTGGGGGACATGCTGTACAGGTTGTGTCTGATATTTGATATTTTTATTGCTTTCTTATTCTTTTTTTTTTGTCTATTATTTCTTTTTTCTGGTTTCATTAGAATTTTTAACATTTCTTTCTCTTTGTTGGTTTTGATAACAGTGTCTCTATTTCTATTGGAAATAGAAAGTGGAGGAAAAATCTTTTGTCCCCTTTCTTTCCAACTTTTATATTTCTTGTCTGCGTCTCCGAGATTTTCTTTTCTCTCTTCTAATTCAACGAAGGTGTTATGCATCTCATTTGCATTAAAATGTACGTGCAGTGACGCCAGGCAGTTACATCCTCTCGCTGGAAAGAGCCGCGCACTCTGATGGGGAGCATGTGCTGGCCAGCCGTCTCCCCCTGGTTGTGAGGTGGTGCGGCTGGGGGGCAGGTGGCTCTGGGGGGCCCGGCCCGACAGCGCTCTGTCTCGCCCAGAAGACCCTGCAGTGCGAGGCCGCCTGACCGAGTGCCTGGAGACGATTCTGAACAAAGCCCAGGAACCACCAAAGTCAAAAAAAGTGCAGCATTCCAATGCCAAGAACGCCGTGCTCTTCGAGACCATCAGCCTGATCATCCACCACGACAGGTGCGTCAGCAGTGGGCGGTGCTCTCCTTCCCCGGCCTCTTCCCCGAAGCGTCCTGGGTGACGTCGGGTGCTTACCCGCTCCCCGACATGGACAGGTCGCCTCTGCCCTCCTCAGACGGGTGCGTGCTCCCTGCGGGCTCCTCTTCTGGTCTCTCCTCCGCTGCTTCTCTCTGGCCTCAGAACTTGCGCACCATCTGTCGCGGTGTTACCTTTCCCCGAGGGCCTCTCCTGTTTGTCCCGAGCACCCTGCTGCTGCCTGGCTTCTCCCGTGACCGCACAGGAAGGGGGGCGGGGGCCTGTCCGTGTGTGTCCCCGTTTGCCTTCCTGCGGCACGAAGCGACAGTCAGCGTTGGTTTGAGGCCTTTGTGGGGATGTGGTGGCCGTGGCCGAGTGTGTCAGCGAGCAGAGAGATTGGGGATGGGGGATGGATGGTTTGCTTCCTTGCGTTTTCTTCTCAGCTCCTGTAGCCTGACTTCCTGCCCGTGGCCTTGAGCCCAGTGCCTTGTTTTAGCATTCCCGTTAGCGTGCCGGGGTGGCTCCCATGCAGGGCTGTGGGAGACGCCGCCAGGGCCCCCACCAGTGCCCGCTGCTGCGCTCCACCCAAGGTGGTGTGGGGGCACGGTAGGCGTGGCCCACCCTCTCCCGGCCACCTTCCGCCTCGACGTTTTTGGACAGACGTAGTTTCTCGTCACAGAAACTCAGTCTGAGAGTCCTACTTCAGCAGGGTTGGGAACTGTTGAAAAGAAAACTTTAGAGGTCAGAGGAAGCCTTTTGGTCTTTATTGAATGCGTTTAAAGAGCCACAACATCACGAAGGTAAAGCGGAGAGTGAGCAGCAGGGTGGCGGAAACTTCTTGGCGGCTGGCGCTTCGGGACCCACCTCTCGTGTCTGCCTCTGTGCACGCGGCTCTCGAGACTCTTCCCACGGCAAGGCCTGTGTTCAGCCGTTCACCACGGCTGGCTGCCTCTGGCTGAGGTGACGTTTCCGGCCGCTCGGCGAGAGCCCGGAGCGTTCCCTCCGCCAGCTCGGCGCCGAGGCTCAGGAGGAGCTTGGTTTGGGACGGCGCCTCCGCCGCCACCGCCTCTTTGAAGTTGTGGAATCCTGCGCGCGAGGGGGCAGCGAGCTGAGCCGCTGCGAAACTGACCTCAGGGTTTGGGTCCGTGGCTTCCGGTGTGGGGGCCCCGAGGTCTCCTCTAGCAGTGCCGTGGCCGCGAATGCCACCCGCCTCGCCGACCTGTGCGTGGCCCTGTCTGTGAGGCTCCTACCGAGGAACCCCCAGCCGCCCCCCTCTTCTCCTGCCCGTGCAGCGAGCCGAACCTGCTGGTGCGCGCCTGTAACCAGCTGGGCCAGTTCCTGCAGCACCGGGAGACCAACCTCCGCTACCTGGCCCTGGAGAGCATGTGCACGCTGGCCAGCTCCGAGTTCTCCCACGAAGCCGTCAAGACGCACATCGAGACGGTCATCAACGCGCTGAAGGCGAGTGCTCTGTCCTCGGGCTCTCGCTGCCGTGTCCCCGGGGGTCTGTTCTCTGTGAGGCGGGCTGAGAGCACATAGTACCCAGCGCCGAGTCCCGCGCGTACCCGAGTCACGATAGGTGTTTGAATCAACACAAACTGTTCTTTTTGGTAGAAAGATAAAACATCTCGTCCTTGTCTCTGAGAAAAGTCACCATTCGCAAAAGAAAATCCGCTTTTCTCAAGGAATTAAAATTCCAGAGTTGAAGAGCCAGGTTGAGGTTACTTGCGCCTGTTACCTGCCTTTGTGAGCCTCCAGAGCAGGCCGTGTGGGCTCGCTCCGCAGGCTCGGCCGTGACAGCACCCCTGCGTTCTCCTTGCCGCGCTAGGTGCGCTGGAGAACGCGAGGCCAGGGGGGAGGCCACAGAGCCCGTTGTTCTGTCCCTGGCCTGACCCCGTTCCTTTGTGTGCTCGCATTTTTGGTGTGTGTTTTGAACGAGAGGCCACACGAGGGCCTGGCCCTGCTTTTGGTGTTCGTTATCAGTCACTGCCAGTCTCAGAAAGCCTTGCCCTTGCTCTGGCCCGTGGTCCTGCAGCGGTGCTTCCCGGGCTGTCCCGTGCCGAGGGGCAGCTGGGGTCTTACTCCGCAGCAGAGGCTGAAGAGCAGGTGTGGGGTGGGGCCCGAGAGCAGCGCTCTGAGAAGCTCCCGGGGGAGGCAGAAGGTGCCAGTCTGGGACCATACAGTAGAGGCCTCTGACTGCCCCCCAGGGACGGGGCTGGATTCTGGGTGGGGAGAGTCAAGGAGCGAGGGGCTCCGTGTGACCTGTCTGTCGCGGGGAGGGGGGTGGTCCCGAGATCCAGACGGGGAGTGGGGGCAGTGCGCAGGTAAGTGTTGGGACGGAGTCGGGTGCCTGAGCCGCGTGGCCTGGTCACCTGGCCCGGGCTCTGCTCGTGCGGCTTTTCACTCTGCCTCGCGCCCCCAGACGGAGCGGGACGTGAGTGTGCGGCAGCGGGCCGTGGACCTCCTCTACGCCATGTGTGACCGCAGCAACGCCCAGCAGATTGTGGCCGAGATGCTGAGCTACTTGGAGACGGCCGACTATTCCATCCGGGAAGAGATTGTGAGTCTGAAGGCCGCCACGCTGCCACCACAGGACTTCCTTTCCTTAGAGTGTGTGATTCTGCCCTGGCGCTTGATCGGGAATCCGCTAGGTCCTGGGTCGAGATCCCTCTGCTTAAGCTTCCAGGCCGCGTTCTCAGGGGAGCCTTGCAGGCTTTTGGAAATGACTTGAAACAGCCCTTGCTAACGGGGACCCTCACAGTGAGGTAGTTTTGCGACGCAGGTGAGTAAGAGTGCAGACTTGTGGGCACCGCTCTGTAAGTTTGACCCTTGCCTTACTGCCTATGTGCTCAGCCTGTGCTCCTGCCTCTCTCGGATGCATCGAGCTCAGCCACCATCGGCGAAGCGGGTGTGCACGCCAAACAGATTGCCAAGAGTTCCGCAAATACTTATCGTGAGAAGCGCTGATCATGATACAGGTAGCCTGTGGCCAGCAGAGAGGGGCCCCGAGCGTGTGTGTGATTCACAGAGGGCTCAGCGTGAGCCTGTGTGAAGGGGTCGGCTGCTAAGGTTAGCGGTCCCGCAGCCTCTCATCCTATGAAAAGTGTGTCTTATTTGTCTTTCTGGGGAGCAAAGTGCCGTTGAGGCCTCCTTGGGAACTCTGGGGGCAAATGCCCAGCGTCAGAGCTCCCCACAGCTGACTCTCAGCATTGCTCCTGGGCTGCTGTTGGGCTTGGAAGTGAGAGGCTGGGAGCTTCTGAGCCCATGTGGCTCCGCATATAGCTGGACACTCAGGCTTCTAGGGGATCATTTACTAATGGCTCTGGCCCCTGTGGCCAGGCTGGGGCAGGTACTGGCTCTTTAGTGCTGAGTGGCGTGGCCTAATTACCATGTGGGCATGCTTTGATGAAGAGTGGGGCTGCCCTGGAGAAGAAAGAAGGTCAAGGAAGGCTTCTCAGAGGAAGCAGCCCTGGAGCTGAACCGCTGAGCAGCCAGGAGAGAGGACACAGGCACTTCGGGGGGACAGGAGGGACAGGGGTGACCAGCCAGGAGAGAGGACGCAGGCACTTCAGGGGGACAGGAGGGACGGGGTGCAAGATCTAAGAATAGACGTGCAGGGAGAGGGGAGTCCGTTGTGGGGTAGGGGTGGGGTCACGTTTAGAGTGTGGCCAGGCAGCAGGGCCTGGGCTCCCGTTTGTGCGGGTGCAGCAGGTTCTGGGGACTGTACTCACTGGGGCACTGTTACCATCGTGGTTCTGTGTGTCCTGAGCTGAGACAAGAGGGGCCATGGTCTTCTGTGTGATTAGGTGGGGTTTTTTTTTTTTTTTTTTTTTTTTTTTTTTTTTTTTGTAAGTCTTGTTTATTTTTGAGAGAGCTAGAGAAAGAGAGTGAGAGAGAGAGGGAGCACGCAAGCTCGAGCAAGCAAGGGAAGGGGCAGAGAGAGGGGGGAAGAATCTCAAGCAGGCTCTGGGCTGTCAGTGCAGAACCAGACACAAACTGTGAGATCATGACCTGAGCTGAAGTTAAGAGTCAGACGCTTAACCGACTGAGCCACCCAGGTACCCCTGGGTAGGTTTTTAAGGTTTTGAATGTTAACCGGTTCCGTGTTGGCTCTTACTCCCTTTTACACGGTGAATGGCATTGCTCAGTTAGCTTCAGTCATACGAGGGGTAAGACAGATCTTCTGAGTTTGCGGTAAATGCTCTGTCTGGCCGTCTGTCCAGCCTGGTGTGTCGTATCATGCATCCTGTGGTTGTGTTAGCTGCTGGGCGTCCGTACCTGGACGTGCTGCTTGCCCTGCCCATGGTGGGGCCTTTCTGTCCACGAGGAGTGCAGGTCATAGGCAAGGTGGTGGAGCGCCTGTAGCGTGGGTGAGGATTGGCAGAGGCAGGGCTCTGGACCCCGGGGGGGGCCTCGGGAGTCGCTGTCATGGAGTGCTGGGGGGTTCTGCAGGAGGTGGCAGTGAGCTCGTCCTGAGAGGATGACGGTACTTGGGGGTGGGCAGCTGGGTGGCAAGGAGGCGGCTCCGTCCGGTGGGAGCAGGGCATGTATGGCAGAGGCAGTGAGGCTGCTGTCCCGTGTCACGGTGAGAGGCCCCGAGTGCTCAGCTTCGGGGTGAGCTCTGGGCTCGAAGGATTGAAGCCGAGGGAGGGCAGTGATGCGGCCTGAATTTTGGAGTGATGCTCTAGGATCACTGTGGAGGGTTGCCGCGGAGGCCAGAGAATGGGCAGAGTAGGTGGGTGGTGGTCCAGGCCCCAGCAGGAGATCTGGGGGCGCATTCAGGAGGGCGACGCAGCAGGGAGGTAAAGACAGGCAGCTGCGTGAGGGACACGGTCTAGCGTTGGCGGCTGGTGCCGTTTGGGGGGCTTGGTGCCCTAAGAAGGTGGCGTGGGTGGGGACGAGGGTCTGCTTTGGGTCAGCCCAGTGCCATTGCCCCTGGGCAGTGCGTATGGCCTGGAGAGTCCTCTGGAGGGCGTGGGGGTAAATGAGTGGGTGGGGTCCCCCGTGCAGAGTTGAGGGAGGCTGACCAGAGCAGGAGAACCCAGAGAGCCCTGCCGCCCTGAAGGCGGGCTTGCTGGGAAGGGCTGCCCAGGCTCTGGTCCGTGGCAGCGGTGCAGGGTCGCCATGACCTGGCTGGACCGTGTCTCTCCCGGTCTATTCCTGGAGGGCAGTTTGGCTTTCCCCAGTGAAATCTGCAAATCTCAACTTTCTGGGCTCCCTTGAGAATGTGGTGGAAGCTTCTTGCACACCCGAGCTTTGGCACACGCGTTCGGGTCCTTCCGAGGCCCTCGAGTTGACGCGACGCTGGCGGCTGCGGGGCCCAGAGCGGCTGCCCTGAGCGTCCGCACCCTGCAGGTGCTGAAAGTTGCCATCTTGGCGGAGAAGTACGCTGTGGACTACACGTGGTACGTGGACACCATCCTGAACCTGATCCGGATCGCCGGCGACTACGTGAGCGAAGAGGTGTGGTACCGCGTCATTCAGATTGTCATCAACCGCGACGACGTGCAGGGCTACGCTGCCAAGACGGTGTTCGAGGTACGGCCCAGACGCGCCCTCGGGATAGGGCGTGGGGTTCTGGTGGGCGTCGCCGGCCTCCCTGTGTCTCCTGCCCACCGTTCTGGGAGGTCCCGGCTCCTATGCTGTGGACGCCACCTCTGCTTGAGCCTTATCTCCAGCGCGTGCAGGGTCTCCATTGGTGAGGGGCGTGTGCCCCCTGGAGGATGCTGGTGTGCACCTGCCCCCGCCTGGGGCCCGAGTAGAGCGTGGCTGTTGTTCCGGGGCTGGCATTGGCCGCATTTCTGCCTTTGGCGCTTCCCTGCTACTGACCTACCTGCTGAAGTGGCGGGAAGGCAGGGAAGGGGCAGATACTAAAGCCGGAGGGTCTCGGGGCAGCTCTGGCGGAAGCTCGCACTAACGTGAAAAACAGGCCGTGCGGGAGGGCGGCCTGAACCCCGTGTGGGCCCGGTGCCCCACCACCTCCCAGCGACTTTACCCTGCCGTCAGACGCCTCCCAGCTCTTCTACCTGTGCCGCGAGCCCCTGTGCATCAGGCTCACAGTGCTCACGGTTTCACAGGCTCTTCAGGCCCCGGCGTGCCACGAGAACCTGGTCAAAGTGGGAGGCTACATCCTGGGAGAGTTTGGAAACTTGATAGCTGGGGACCCCAGATCCAGGTGAGAGACCCCGTGGGAGCCGGGTGAGCACCGCGCCGTGATGCCGGCTCCGTGCTTCCTGGTTCTCACCTGGCGGCCGAGGGGAGGTTGACAGGTGTCCTCACCTGCTTGTTGGGACAGCAGGGCAAGAGCACTTCCGCTCCGGATTCGTGTGTTTTTATTCTCGTTCAAGCCGTACAAAAGTCAGGACTCTTGTTGACAATAGACGCGTGGTCACGTGGCTCCCATTGCCACAGGGAAGCGTGCTCTTGTGTGGGACAGGAGGCGCACGCCCGCCTGCGCGGGAGCGGTTCTGGTCTGGCGCAGGGGCCGTTCCCCAGAGCCACTCCTCGCTCGCGCCCGTGGGTGAGGTGCGTGGGCGCAGGGGCGGGGGGACACGGACGACGCGCTCCCGTCCCGTCTGTGCCCCACAGCCCCCTGATCCAGTTCCACCTGCTGCACTCCAAGTTCCACCTGTGCAGCGTCCCCACCAGGGCGCTGCTCTTGTCCACCTACATCAAGTTCGTGAACCTGTTCCCGGAAGTGAAGACCACCATTCAGGACGTGCTGCGCAGTGACAGCCAGCTGAAGAACGCCGACGTCGAGCTGCAGCAGCGGGCCGTGGAGTACCTGCGGCTCAGCACGGTGGCCAGCACCGACATCCTGGTAGGCCCCGGTGGCTCGGAGAACCCCTGCCGCACCGTCCCTCGCCCTGGGGCCGGGAGCTGCGGGGCTTTCCGCCGCCGTGACTCCGGGCTTCTTCCTCCAGGCGACCGTCCTGGAAGAGATGCCGCCGTTTCCGGAGCGCCAGTCCTCCATTCTGGCCAAGCTCAAGAAGAAGAAGGGCCCGGACACAGCCACGGGTCTGGAGGAGGCCAAGCGGGAGAGGAGCGCCGCTGTCAATGGGGGCCCCGAGCCTGCCCCGGCCAGCGCCGCGGTGGGTCCCTTTCTGGTGGCGACGCCTGCATGAGCTCCTGGGTCGCCGGCTCCCCGAGATTCGGCACCAGCAGAGCATTTGCCCCCTGGGGAGAATGTGTTGTTAGGTGTGAGGTGTGTGCCGAGAACGCAGTGGTGGGACCCGGCCAAGCCCTCGCCTCTCCTTCACCTCTGACCTCAGAAGGTGCTCCCCCCCCCCCCCCCCCCCCGGCCCCTGGGCCCCATCTTCCAGACTGGCCTTCAGACTGCCGTCTCGGGCCTACAGTCCCCTCCCATCTCCTCTCTGTCCTGAGTGGTTCAGACGATGTGAGCGCTCGCTTCTTCTGTGGGACTGCCTCGCGTAGGAGGCCGTCCGGCTGCTCTTTGTTGGTGTAGAGCGGACCCACCTCACACCTTATCCTGTTCTTAGAGGTTTTCAGCAGTGACTTGGGTTAGGGCCGGTTTCCCTTTTCTGTGTGACGTGGTGAGGGCATTCACGTATAAACGAAAACCTGTCTTTTGATGTGCGTCTGTCTGGGGGAGGTGTCATTTTGAGAGTTGTATTTGTTTCTTTTCTCTCCCTGGCTCGAGCGACAGCTTCGTGGGAACGCACACGCCAGCCCTGCCCCGTGACCGCCAGCTGGGCGCCATGACCAGCTCCCCAGGACTGTGGGCTTTCTGCTTGTCCGTTCTGGGAGGAGGCCTGGAGAGCTTTGTGTCGTCTCTGGGATCTTGGCCCAGGGGTGTGAATAATGCCTCTTAATGATATCAGGTGGCCTTTGTGAAGAGGAGTGTCAGAGGTGACATGCGCCTGTGTGCAGACAGACCGAGGCCTTGGGGGCTGGCTTGTCAAGGGCGTGATTATGCCTGAGCCGTTGTGCTCCTTGATGGGGTCTGTGGCCTCTCCCCTGGTCTACTTGTGTGTCCCTTTGACCGTGTGTCTGGCCCTCAAGCCGAGGATCCTGGGCCTGCCGTGAGCCCTGTATTCAGGCCTCACCGGGCCTCCTGGGGGAGGGAGGAGGCAGCCAAGGGGCAGTGGGTCTCTGCACGCCTGCCTTGGGGCAGAGCTCGATGTGGGACCTGGGCAGGGCGTGGCTGTCCAGGTGGGTCTTCCCAGCAGAACAGCCTTGCTTTTGTCTGTTGTAACTTTCAGGGCACATATTTGACTTCATTGGACAAAAGATTTGCCTATTGTCAGAAGCGTGTGAACTGTTATTCGGGAACCAGTGGTAAAGATCTTTCAATAGATGGCAGAGGCGACACAGTCCCCATAACTCCCACGTAGGCTGTAGTTTGTCAGCTATGCCAGATACCTTCCTTGCATAATTCAGAGCCAGGTTCAAAGCCACCTGAGTTCTGCCCCTGACCCTCCTATGGCAGGGTGGGCAGACTCCTATGGCAACAGTGTCAGTAAAAAACAGTGTCCTGTGAGTAGCTGTGCTCCCAGGAATGCCGCTGCAGGTGCAGTGAGGGGCAGGAACCACCTTGACAGGCCACGTCCAGATGCTGCTGGCTCCTGATACCTCCTCTGACAGCTCCTCTGGGGTCCCCGTCCCCCAGGCTCCTCCTCTCCCAGACTCTCCGCTTCCTGAGGGGAGCCTCGGCAGGGCTGGGAAGGAGGGGCCGTCACGCAGAGCACACGTTTTGTAACGCCTCGTTTATCTTGGAATAGAATTCGTATGTGATATGACATACCTAGGATGTAATTTTTTAGAAATCCTTTAACTTAACCTGAAAGAGAAACGGGCAGTTATTTATACTAACGTTGATTTTCATGTGTAACTGCTCAGCACGGCCACACTGGAAGCAGGTGGCCGTCAGAGGCCTGGCCCGAGGTGTGCCTGGCCAGTGCCCAGAGTGGGCGTGCCCACACGCCGGGGGTAGGGGTGGGGGGGCAGGAGGAGAGTACTTGGCCTCCCTCAGCTGTCCCTTCAGGGTAGTTGTGTTCTGGAAAGATGGACGTGGGTTAAGCCCGACCAGAGTGTGAGCGCAGTAACGTAAAATGAAGCCGGGTGCAGTCTCGGATAAACTGATTTTGACCTTCACGAATGCTCAGTGGGACATTCAGAGGTCACTCAAGACGAGTCCTCAAGGCAGAGCGGCTCATCCCTGGTTCTTGCGGCGACATGGCCCCTGGTCGTAAGCAGAGCCCCACGTGTTTATAGGGGTGCGGGGTCAAAGTGTGAGTGTCAGCTTGGGTGAGTGGTTTGTGTTGTGCGTGGCCCTCGGTGGCTTTTTCTTTTGCCTCGGATCAAAAAGTAATCATTTAAAGAAAAAATGGTCTGTAGGCTTTTCGTCTATTTGTCCTCTATAACTCCATAAGGCCTAACCCGTGGCTAAACCAAGAACGCACCCAAAGTAGCTTGCCCACTTCTTTGTCTCTTCAAACTCAGTCTCACTCTGGAACGTCGACAGTAACGTGCGTGGTCTTGTTTCTTTTTGATCTCTTTTATGGTAAAAGTGTTTTCAGAACTTTTTTTCCCCATTCAGATGATCGTCACAAAAAAAGTTTGGCTGTCTTTGCAGTTGTGTGAGATGGTGACCGATCTTCAGACTTGGCTCTGGGGTTGCAGTCTCCCCTCACGTGCTGGGCCCTTGCCCCGCGCAGCCTGGCTGTGATCCCTGGAGGGGAGGCGCGGGCACTCGCGCTTGCTAGGCCGTGGCGTGCCAGGAGTTTCCCTGCTCACCCTCTCCCTCCCTGTTTTCCAGTCCACGCCTTCTCCATCGGCGGACCTCTTGGGTTTGGGGGCCGCGCCCCCTGCGCCTGCGGGCCCCCCACCGTCCTCCGGCGGGCTGCTCGTGGATGTATTCTCAGACTCACCCTCTGCGGTCGCGCCACTGGCTCCCGGCTCCGAAGACAACTTTGCCAGGTAGTTGGTCTCCCGTGTTCTCGACACAGGGACTCTTTCCTGCTCTGACCACCCAGGGCCCACGGTCCACATAAGCTGGTCCTTACTGCCCAGGCCCGCCCTGGAAAAGCTCAGGGCACCGGCCTGCTGGGTGGGGTTGCTCCAGAACCACCCCCACAGCTCCACAGGTCGTCAGTTTTCACGAGGTGCGGGTAGCTCACCGTCACCAGGAAGATCGGGTGGAAAGGAAGAGCTTCAGGCACTGGCCGTCCGCGTTTCTGAGGCGCATGCTGGCCTCTCACCCGCCTGCGACCGTGCCCCTCTGGCTCCGCACCCTGCCGTGCGGTCGCGCCCCTTCTGGCCCCCGACGTCGGTCCCTCTTTGTGTGTGCCTTGCGGGCGCCCAACCTCTGCTTTCTTGTTAACACACACTCTCAGTCGCGCCCTCAGTCCCAGCCTTCCTGTGTCCCGAGGCACGCACTGCCCCCCACAGCCAATGTGGTCTTTCTGGCTTCCTGTCTCACCTTCCTGGAGGCGCCACGTGCCTGGCTGTGCGTAGCCCCCACTGCCCACGAGCCCCGGACGGGCCCCTGCACCCCCCGCTGCTGCTCTGCTCAGCGTGTTTCTCTTCCTGCTCCGTTAGCTGTGCGGTTCCATACCTTTCCCCTGTTGGCTCTCTGTCCCTCGAGTCCCTGCCGGTCTCAAGTCCCGCAGGGGGTGTGGGAGGGCTCGGCCTGGGTGCGGGGGCACGCCGGCCGGAGAGGAGCACCTTTACTGAGCGGCCCCTCGTTCTCCTGAGTCTGACGACAGCAGCGGGACTCGTGCGCTTGCGCAGTTGCCCTGTGTCTTGGTGTCCATGCCGCGTGCGAATTCTTACTTCCTGCTGCTCGTCGAAGATGATGAGGCGAGGTGGGTTTGGACGGGTGCACGTTGCCGTCGGTGGCTTCCAGAAGTGCCGCGTTGGAGATTGGAAAGCACTGCAGACCCCAGGCTGCGAGGCCCTTGGTGCTGGAGCGGCGTGCGTCCCTGGGACAGTGCCTGCTCGAAGCTGGGCCTGCTGGTCTGGGTGGTGGCCCGGGCAGGGGCTTTCCCCAGCGTTCTTGGTCCTTGCTGTGTGTGCAGGTGCACGTGGTGCCCGGGCCACGGGCTTCCTTGTGTGCACAACGGGGTGGGAGGCCTGGGGGGCGGGTGTCTACGGTGGGAACCCTTGGAGCCATTTGCTCGGCAGCTTGCCCGCTTCCAGGCCCCCAGCCCGGGGTGGGGGGTGGGGTGTGTGTGTGTGTGTGTGGTTCTGGCTGTCTGGGCCGTGCTGTGGCCTCAGAGGGGTGGTGAGGGGTCTGCTGTGGGCCGGGTGTAGGTGCAAGTGAAGGGTGCTTTGGGACCAGCGCCGCTGGCGGTGGGGGAAGGTTGCGTTCTCCCGAGGCTGTCACAGGTGCTTGTTATAAACCTGTAATCCCACAGGGTCAGGTTTTGGTTGGGGTGACCCTTTAAGAAACAGCTATCCAGCCAGCCCTTGACTGTCACCTAGTGGGCCATCAGTCAGTGCCCTTGCCATCTCCTTGGCAAATGTCAGATTAAAGTGGTTCAGCCCAAGCCAGCAGTGCTACGTGCGCTACAGGGCCTTGGATCTGAGGGTGGGGCACTATGGGCTGCCCCCTCCTCGGGTCTGCAGGGGCGGGGATGTGAGGGGCTCTGCTGCCCGGTCACTTCTTTCTGTCCCCTTGGGCTCAGTTCTGGGCAAGCGTGTGCAGAAGGTTGTGCATACGGAATGGACGGCATTTGACCTTGTGAGGCTTCGCGTGGGGCTCGAGCCGGAGAGAGAGCCCGTGGTGCTGAGATGGGGAGTGCCGGATGAGGCGAAGGGCAGCCTTGGGGTCCCAGGGGAGCACGGCTCCGTGGAGCAGGTATGGAGGGAGGACCAGGCCCGACCGTCTCTGAAGGAGCTGTGCCTCCTGCTGCCTGTGCTGAGACCGTGCTCGACGCCAGGGGTCGCGTGCACACGTGAGCAGCACCGAACGTCATCCGCAGGGTGCCCGCAGGCCCTTTGTGCGAAGCAGGAGGGGGGCAGAGAGTGCTGACTCTGAGCTTTGCCAGGCCGGCAGCACGGTGGGACTTGGAGATTTTGGGCTGTGGGGGCTGCTGCCACGGGGCGTCTGTCTCTCGGTCCCCTGGATGCCCCAGAGGGCTCCACGAGACATCGTGCCGCCCCACTGCCCGCTCTGGATCGTGAGTCCTTCGTGTGCGGGCTGCGGTGCTAGCAGTCACCCCCAGAGTTGTGGCCAGCACCCTGCGTCAGATGGGACAGCCTGGGGTCCGGCTGGCCTGGGAGTGTGGGCTGCGCCCTGGGGCACCTGAGGGAGTTGTGGAGAAGCCGGCTGTTGTGGACCGGCATGTTCACGGGCAGAACACCGACCTGCCCTCTCCCGTGCGGTCATGTCTCTGGTGCGCCGGTTCTGTCTCTGGAGGGCGCTTTCACTGGTGTTCCCTTGAGCATTTTCCTACTTTTCCTTTATCTTGTGTCCCATAGAGGTTTTTCCTGGCCTTTTTGTTTGTTAAACCCTTCTTCAAAAAAAATCTTTATATTTTCATTGGGTGCCTTGGAGTGACTCACATGCTGTCCCTTTTCTCTAGGTTTGTCTGTAAAAATAATGGTGTGTTGTTTGAAAACCAGTTGCTTCAAATTGGATTGAAGTCTGAATTTCGGCAGAATTTAGGTATGTGTTTAATTATTTAACGAAAAAAACTCCTCACTCAGATGATGATATGGGCAGAAAATATTTGTAAATCCTACATCTGATAAGGGTTTAGTCTCCAGGATAGAATATATACAGAATTTGAATTTAACAGCAGAAGAACAACCCCATTAAAAAATGGGCAGAGGACTTGAACAGGCATTTCTCCAAAGAAGACAGACACCTGACCGACCAGCACCTGGAAAGATGACCACATCACTAATAATCAGGGAAGTGCCGATCAGAAGTAAGGTGCCGCCCCACGCCCATCAGGATGGCGGCTGTCGAAACCGCAGGGACCACACGTGTGCCGAGGATGCGGCGGACGGACCCTCGGGCCCTGTCGGCGGGAACGTGAGCCGGTGCAGCTGCCGCGGAGGACAGCGTGGCGGTTCCTCCAAACATTGGAACTGGAACGAGCGTGTGACCCCCAGTTCCTATTTCCCCAAAGAACCGAGAGCTGAATAGATAGAGGTGGTCCGTCCGCTCCCTGGACGGTCACTCAGCCTGATGAGGAGGGACGTTCTGACACCTGCCACCACGTGGGTGGACCCGGGGGACGTGATGCTCACGTGTGATCCACTCACACGAGGCCCCTGGAGTCTCCATATTCCTGAGACAGAGTGGACGGTGGGCGCCCGGGCTGGGGGTCAGTGTTTCACAGGGACAGAGTTGCCTTTTGGGAAGATGGAAAGTTCTCGAGACCGAGGGTGGGGACGGCCACACAACAGTGTGAATGTGCTTAGTGCCCCTGAGCTGTGTGCTTAGAGTTGGTGAAGACAGTACTTTTCTATGTTTGTGTATTTTATCACAGTTTTTTTAAAAAAGCTTGTAAGTCTGCCCCTTGGCGCCCCCCCCCCCCAAAGAAAACTATGTCTGCTGACCATTGGGGTGCTGCTGGGGGGCTCTTGTGGACTGACAACTGCCCGCCTCCCTCTTGGGCACCGTCTCTGAGCCTCGTGAGGACCCCGTTTTCTCCGTAAGAGCGAGTGCCAATATGGGAAACGGGACAAGTGGGACGCCTGCCCTCTAGGGGTGTTTAGGGCCATCGTGAGGATTACCAGAAACCTCCTGGGAGCTCTGTGCTGAAAGCAGGGGCTGAGGCGTCCTTCTCGCTCTGGTGAAGGTGCTGCGCTCCGCACCCTGACAGTCCCCACGCCTAGTGGTGGCGATGTCAGCTGGGGGAGGGGTGGTGCTGGACGGTTTGTTCCCCTCCAGGGCATTTGAAGTCCATTTTCCACTCGAGTTCAGAGAGTATAAACGTGTTTAGAAACATTTGTGTACGCGTTTCTGTTGCGATGTTAAGTAACTGATCACATCGGAGCGTCCTCCTCGTCTGCGGCACACGGCTCATGAGCTGCTGTGGTGGGGGCAAGGGGCATCGCTGTCGGGGACGCAGGTCTGGCCTGGCCTCCCCGGAGGTGGCGGCCAAGGCCTCCGTCCCAGGTCCCAGGCTGGGCAGGGTCCCAACAGAGGCACGCTCCCCCTTAGATGGAGAGCAGGAGTTACCCCAGTAGGGGAAGCCGCGACCCCATGTCCACCAGTGGCGAGTCTCTGGAACTGATCTGACAGCAGCGACTCTGCTGTTTTTCACAGTTAACATTCAGGATGTGTGTGAAAGAAATTGTTTTCTCCCTTCTAGGTCGGATGTTTATATTCTATGGAAATAAGACCTCCACGCAGTTCTTAAATTTCACTCCAACACTGATCTGTTCAGACGACCTTCAGATGAATATCCTTGGTCTCGTGTGTCTCGCACCCCAGCACATGGCCATTTGGGATTTAGAGGAGGGCTCTGAGGAAGTCGTTCTTTATCAGACGTGGGATGCTCCCCAGCTGCTGTAGCGCCTCCAAGTGGCCCTTGTGTTTATAGGGAGCTTATCGTGGTCACGCGGGAGTTTATAGGGAGTTTATCGTGGTCACGCGTGGAAAACTGACATTCGAGCGTCTGCTCCCGGGTCATTTGGTTCCTTGGAGTCACTTTCGTTTTCCCTTATTTAGCTCTCCTGTCACATTATTAAGTCCCTCTGAGCTCTGGTTTCCTTCTCTGGGAGTCTCCCTGAGAGAGCAGCCGCTGAGAACAGGGTGAGCGGGGCCTGTGACCGCCAGGGCCCCGTGCCGCCCCCCCCCCCCCCCCCCGGGGTGAGCTGTGCTTCTTTCCAGCAGCCCTCTTCACACCGGAGCCTCGTCCCTCACGAGTACCAGAAACGTGGTTAGAACTCTCCCCGCTAGTGCCAGCTTTGTAGCCAAATATCTTGCCTCCAGGGATAGGCCGACCGAACAGAGCAAGGGTTAAGAATGCCCCATCTTGACCGAGAAGGATGCTGCCTCCTGTACAAGAGGCATGCGAAGCAGTCACCTACCTACCACAGGCCAGGTCCATTTTTATTTTGAGATAAACTGGAAACAGATGGTAAAGGAATTAAAAACCCGTGTATGTAGGATTGACTGCATTAAGGGTTTCTTTCGAGATCAGGAGCGTGAACTCAGACTCTTATGGACCCCCTTCGAGAAGGTTTCAGAGCTTGCTCGGCTCAGGCACGTTTCCCCAATGTTGGCGTGGCCTCCTTGACACCTGCACATCTGAGCTTGCAGACCAAGCCTGTGGACCCTACCGTGGACGGTGGCGCGCAGGTGCAGCAGGTCGTCAACATAGAGTGTGTGTCTGACTTCACGGAGGCGCCCGTCCTCAACATCCAGTTCCGGTGAGGACCTGTGGGCCTGTGGGCTGAGCCAGCAGCTGGCTCCTTGCCTGGAGCTGGGGGGGGGGGGGGGGGGGGGCTGGCATCACACATGCCATGCCTGGGCGCAGCTTCGTCCCTGGGGGCCCTTGGTCCTCGCTGAGCCTCAGCGTCCTTCCTTCAGAGGGCATCCTGAGGGCCGAGTGGGCAACCCCGGTAGATGCCGGCACCCGCGTGCACGCGGAAACTCGAGGCCGCTGTGACCTACGGTTCTGAGGGCCCCACGCTGCGGCGTCGGGGCCAGCTGGGTCCGGGTGCCTCTTCGTGCTTGCTGCTCCGGACGTCAGCTGCAGGGGGCCGCCCAGGGGTGCATCGCTGTCTAGTCCCTTCTCCAAGCACACACGCCATCGTGAGTCTTTTTTAAAAACCGCGTGTTGTGCTGCTGCTGGGTTCACTGCTATCCTTTTTCAGTGAGCGTGATGGCATGTGTGTGAAAACCCAGTTCCCTGCAGGTGTTTGTAAGGTTAAAGTTTTGGGGGTTTTCAAATCAGAAACACAGAGAACCGAAGACCGTGTGCTTTGTAGAATTTACGGAAACCGACACGCAAATGTTTGTTTCCTTCTGTAGACAACCGCTTTCTTTAGTCTCTTCTCATGGAAGAAGGAAAAACCGTACACAACTTCAGCCAACTTGGAGTTGTAGGAAATGGGCTCTGGGGGAGAAGTGACGAGATGGTGGGAATTCGTGCCCAAGGTCCGTCCCTGTCCTGGTCTCATGAGCCCAGCGGGGCCTGGCCAGAGCACCAGCCCCCTCCCTCCCCCGGGCGTGTGCACAGAAGCCGGTGATCGCCTGGCTCGTCGGTCTGCACACTGAGACAGCCCAGGCCTCTCTGTGGCTCAGTGCCACCCTTCCAGAACACTCGACCCCCACGCTGTCGACAGCTCCCATCCACAGGCCCTCCCTGTGCCCCATTGATCAGCAAACTAGGAATTTGATTCTCTAGTTGAGTTTCAGATTTTTTCGGCTGTCCATTCGCTTTGCTCACCACGTCTCTCTGTGTTGCCCATAGGTATGGGGGGACTTTTCAGAATGTGTCCGTGAAGCTGCCTATCACTCTCAACAAATTTTTCCAGCCCACAGAAATGGCTTCTCAGGATTTCTTTCAGCGTTGGAAGCAGCTGAGCAAGTGAGTGGGTGGGCGCAGGGGCAGGGCCCCCCAACTCTGACCTGGCTCAGTGTGGTGACCCCTCGTTTCTACCTCACTAGTCCCCAACAGGAAGTGCAGAACATTTTCAAAGCAAAGCATCCGATGGACACAGAAATCACCAAAGCTAAGGTAAGGCCTGCTTGTGGGCGCTCCCAGGGTGGGGACACTGCCTCGGGCTCTTCAGCGAGGCCGGTCGGGCTGCTGTGCCTCTTGCGGTGCCCGGTCCACTGCCCCCCCCGCTCCTGTCTCTGTTGCGCAGATCATTGGGTTTGGTTCTGCGCTCCTTGAAGAAGTTGATCCGAATCCTGCAAATTTTGTGGGGGCTGGCATCATCCACACCAAAACCACCCAGATTGGATGCTTGCTGCGTTTGGAGCCAAATCTGCAAGCCCAGGTCAGGCTTCTCCGGGGAATCGCTAAGTCCGCGTAAACCGTGCCGTCCTCGTGGCAAAACGCGTGCACGGCGAGATCTGTAGGCCTCAAGTGTAGGAGTGAGTCGCAGTAGAGCTGCACGCCCGTGTGGCCGCCCCTGCTACACTGACACGTGTGGCGTCTCTGTCGCCCCAGGGAGTGCCCTGGCCTCCCTTAGAGACCGCCGCCGCGGGGCCTGCCGTCGGGCTGACCTGGCCCCGAGCTCCAGCGGCGGTGGCCGCGTGGCCCTCCTGTGCCGGATGTGCCCCGGTCGGCTGACCTGGTCCTCCTGACGGACACCCGGGCTGTGCCGGTGTGGGGCCGTTTTGAGGAGAGCTGCTCTGTGCCTCTGTGCACACACCTGTGTTCACTTCGCCTGGGGGCCGCCTAGGCGGGAGGGCAGGCTCGCAGGGTCTGTGCGCGGGTAACTTCGCGAGAAGCTGCCCCGTCGCTCTCCGGGGCGGCTGCCCGGTGTTGCACGCACCGCGGCCCTCGGAGATGCCGGCTGCTCCACGCGCACGCTGGCGCTTGTTGTCGTCGGGCTTGCTCTGTTGGCCTCGGTCCGCGAGACGGGGGTGCTCCGGGGAAGGGCTGGGCACACGAGCTCGGGTGGCCGTCTGCGGCCCCGAGCCCTCTGCCGAGCGCGCCCGCTGACCTGCCGTGTTCTGTTGCAGATGTACCGCCTCACGCTGCGCACAAGTAAAGAGACCGTCTCCCAGAGGTTGTGCGAATTGCTGTCAGAGCAGTTTTAATCGTCGAGGATGCGGGATCAGGCTCCTGTGTGTGTCAGTGTCTCTCCGTCTCTGCTGTGTGTCCTCCTTGCCGTGCCGCAAATAAACAGCCCAGTCGACAGGCGCCTCTCAGCCCTGCTTCTCAGACCTTTCGGGCGGGGCCGGGGTGGCCGGGGTGTGCGTCAGAAAGAAAGGCTGAGCCCGCGCTGCGGCCGAATCGGAAGGGAGAGCGGGCCCGGGACCGGTGTCTGTGGAGGTCAGGACCGTCGTGTGGTTCGGTCTCCCGATGACAGGAGGTTACCGGTGTGAAGGAGGGCGTAGATTTGTTTGGAATCGTGCCGAAACGCCGCTGCTGCGTGGCTGAGAGCTCCCCTCCGCTCGCCTGAGAGAAGCCGCAGCCGGATCTTGACGAGGCTCTTTGGCCGTTTTGGGAGGTGACGCCGGGTGCGGCAGCCGCGTGGCCAGGCCCCGGGTGCGCGAGCACAGAGCACTCGGACTGGGCACGGCACCCACGGCAGGGCCCTCTGGGGTGGGGTCGCAGTCGAGAAGTTAGAAGCCCTGGTGTTTGGCTGGCACGGCTGCCAGCGAGACCGCCGACGCTGGCCGGGCTGAACTCCGTGCGTCTCTTGCCAGCCCTGTGGCCGTGAAGGGACACCTGCAGCACTGACCGTCCCGGGCCCCTGCGGCACGGCCTGGTGGCCACAGGGCTGCTGGCCGCTCTAGAGGGGGTGTGGCCGGCTTCCCTTACCTTTGGGTTTTAGGTAAGTTCACCATAACCATCGTGGCCTCGGACTGGTCCCTGCTTGTGATCAGAGGGTTAAGTGTGGGTGGCAAAGCAGATTCTGAAAGGTGAGCTGGTCTCTTTTCCTGGGTCGTGGGGACCTTGTGCCAGGGGAGGAGGGGCTCTGGGTGTGGTCAGGGAGCGGAGGGCCGTGCCCAGAGTGAGCGGGAGCCCGGCCTCCGCAGGCTGTTCCTGTTCTCAGCTCTCACGAGTCCTTGGCTCTCACATAACGTCCCTGTGTGCCAGCTGCCAGGGACAACTGTCCCTGTGTGCATGTCTGCACCTGAGGTGGCCGGGGCAGGGGCAGAGCTGAGCCGGGGCCTGTGTGTACCACGTGGGTGGTGGGTGCTGGCTGGCGGTTTTTTCCTAAGCAGACACGTCTCCTGTCCGCACCTGAAGGGGCCCAGGGAGAGTCGGGGTCCTCTGTGGGTTCCCCTGGTTTATCAGCAGGGACTGGCCTCCTCGGAGACAGGCCGTAGGGGAGCCGTGTGGGGTGGTGAGGGGCACAGATGGCCCTTTGCTGTGGTGCGGGTCTCAGGGAGGCCCCTGGAGGGGGTCGCTGTCTGGGTGCCGGTGCCACCGCACCCACCGCTCTGCGTGGGTGTGGGTTTGGGGGCTCACGACTGCCTCGGGGGTGTGGGAGACGACGCAAGAGGAGCTCGTGGGCCGGCCCCCGTGCGTTGACCAGTGCTGGTTTATTCGTAGCAGTGGGTTTGTCGTGCGCGGTACATGTGGTGCCCCTCCCCGGGGTGAGATGCCGGCTGGCGCCTGCGTCCGCCCTCCCTTCCCTTCCCCTGCGGTGGGATCCTCGCGGCCCCCTTCGCTGCGGCCCCATGCCTCTTCCCCGCCCATCCCTGCTCAGGGGCCCCGTAGCTCCCGGGACCTGTGCCCCGTCTTCTCAGGCCTCCCCCTAGAGGGGCCTTCTCACTGCCCCCACCCAGGCTGTTTCCCGGGCCCAGTTCTGGCAGGGGCGGGTGGCCACCATCACAGGTTGGGAGGCCGTGTGGATGACCGACGGGCGTGCTCAGGGGGCCACCGGTTCGTTCCAGTCTGTTGGGCTCGCTCGGCGTCCACAGCCCTTCTCGGCAGTGCGCTTCCCCTGAGGTGCCCCGCCGAGCCGGGTGCGGGGGCTCGTTGAGGCTATGCCTCGTGGGAGCAATGGCGGGGGGGTGGGGGCAAGTCAGCGTCGGGGGTGGGAGGGGCGGGTGGCGTCGAGAGCAGCGCTTCGTCCTCACGCCCGGGGTCTGTGTCCCTAGTCCCCACAGCGCCGGGGGCGGCACGCACAGCTGCTGAACATCTGCAGCGTGAGCACCAGCCGCTGTCCTTGTGCTCCGGGGTCTGGGCAGGGCAGCACGAGCTGCTTCTCATAGGAGCTGAGAGGGTAGCAGCAGCCGCAGTGCACGTCCACTTGCTCGGTGTGGACGTTGAAACTACAAAGAAGCCACAGCCGGGAGCGTGGGTCAGGGCCGTTGGCCTCGGGAGTGCTCCTCCTGCTCCTCCGCGACCAGCCCCGGAGTGCGACCCCTGCTCCTCCCGGACGGCTCCAGGGAGAAGGCGGTGCCAAGTGCCTGGGCCAAGGGGGCCCTGGGCCAAGGGGGCCCTGAGGAGCGTGCCCCCTGCACTTGCTGGCCTCCCCAGCTCCCGGGCAGTCAGGAGAGGGTCTGCCTTTGCCCCAGGCAGGCTGATGGAGGCAGGGCGCCGGCCTGGCCACCTGACTGGCTGGCATGCGCTCAGATGGGGGAGGCTCCCAGCCTGGGGCCAGCAGCTCACCTGGCGGAGGAGGGGCAGAAGCCCTCACAGCGGGTCACCGTCACATTGGCCGTGCACCCCTTGTACGTGACCTCCTCCTGAAGCTCCTTCACTGAGCAGATCCCTGGGAGGCAGATAGGTGTGGTCAGCTGCCGGCCCTAATGCACGGGTGGGGGGCGACACACTCTGACCCCCCCAGGGGGCAGGAGGAGTGAGGCGGGGATTCACGAGGCTCCCATGAGTGACGAGGGAGCAAGCTGCGAGCTTCACAGCTGCTGCTGCTCACAAGACGTCAGGACGCCTGCCTGCCCGCAGTGCGGTCTCCCTGGGGCCCTCGCCCCCGCACTACAGCCCCTGCCCCAGGCCGTCTCCCCTTGTTCCAGCGCCGCTGCCCTCGGACCTCACAGCCGTGCATGGGAACCAAGGCTGATGCTCTCTCGTGTGGTGTGTTCCTTCCGGAAGCTGGCTATTTTGGGGGTACCCCGAGGTCAAGGGTTTCCTGATCCCTGCTGAGTTACACTCAGGCTCCTACCCTCGTGGCCCAACACTGACCTGTGCACATGGGCGTCTCTGGTCAGCTGGGACCAGAGCTGGGGGGGAGCGGGGAGGACGTGAATATCCTGGAGGAGAGAGACAGCATCTCGGGAGCTCCCCGCAGGGGTCTGTCCTCTCGGAAGGGGCAGGGAGGGGCCCCAGCAGACAGTCTGGGCAAGCCGCCGCTGGCACCCCAGCGGCAGGCAGAGCAGCGCCGACATCAGGCGCTGCCCGTGCGGAACGTAAGGGAAGAGGTTCAGTCTGCCGTGCGGCCTGCCGACCCAGGAGAAAGGAGGCTTGCTGGGGGACAAAGGAGATCCCACACCACGATCACCAGTAAGCTGCTGTCGGCAATGTGTGGGGAGGGCTGGATGGAGCCCAGCCGAGTGGGGAGTGCGGGCTGGGAGAGAAAGGCACGGCCCAAGAGGTCCCAAAAGGCTGGGAGAAAGGGAAGAGGCGGGGGCCACGGGGGGAGAGACCGAGGGTACACTCCAGAGTCACGAGGCTGCACTGGAGGAAGCCAAGGTGGCAGAGTGGGCCCCAGAGATACTCCTCACCTGGGGACCTGGTCGGAGAGGAGGCCAGGGAAGAGACGGGGGTGCCCCGGCTCGACGTGGACGCCGCAGTGTGGAAGGACGAGCTTCCACGGCTCAAGGTGGAGCCGGGCAGGAACACGGTGGTCGGCGGCACACTGGAGCTAGACTGTCCGGTCGTGAGGTTGGTCACCGGAGAACTGAGGATGGCTGTTATTCCCAGGGTGGAAGACAAGAGGCCGGACGTGGGGATTTGGGAGGTGAGAGACGTGGACTGAGAGGCGGGAGACTGGGAAGACAGAGTGTGGGCTGTGGGGGGGCTGGGTGTGGTCCTGGGTGAGGAAGGCAGGAACGTGGTGCTGGAGGCGGACAAAGTCGACAAGTGAGGTGGGGTGGAGGTGGGGAGAGAGGGAAGGGAGGACCAAATGGGAACGGAGACGGGTGAGAGAGAAATGGATGCAGTGTGTGCCGCGCTTGGGGTGCCTGAGGATGCGAGGCTGTGGGAGACAAAATTTGACCTGGTGTTGTGAGGAGATGGAGAAGAGGAGAGGGGAGGGCTGGCGGTGGAGTGGGGCTGGTGGGTCTCCG
>NW_026057579.1:40405088-40434083 GCF_023721935.1 Panthera uncia
GTTGGCCTGGCGGAGGTGGTGCGGAAGGACGTGCCCGTGGGGGGACCAGCAGGCGGTGGGACAGAATGTCTTGTGTGTCGTGTGTCGGACGTGCTGGATATAAGTGTTGTGTGTGTGCTCTCTTCAGGGTGGAGTGTGGAGTGTGTCATCACGGGACTTGTGTGTTGGCTGCTGTGGCTTTTGGTAGTCTCAGGGGATCGGGGGGACTCCGTGTGCCTTGTCTCCCTGGTGGCAGTTGTGTCCGGGGTCCCGTGGTGTGTTGCGATTGCTGTGGGAAACAGTGTGTGTCAGTCAAGTACTTCTCCTCCCGGTCTTACCTGGGTGACGACCCGTCCCGTCCCCCAGTCCTGACTCGTTTTCTTCCTGCCCGCCTGTGGCTTCTGTGTGCACCTGGTGGGGATGTCCCAGGCATTCCCTGAGCGTGTCTATCGTGTTACCTTCAGTCTCCCCCTGGGTTTTTGTGAGTCCTTTGCTCCTTGGCTTCTGGAGTGTGCTTTCAGTTGGTACTGCTTTGCCCATGTGGCACCTTTTCCCTCCCCCACTCTCGTCTGGCTGTCTTTGCTGGGCAGTGCCTGCCGCCATGGGCCTCCTGCTGGTGTTCTGGGTAAGGTCTCAGTTTCTAGGTTGGCTGTCAGACGATTTGGGACGCTCGTCACCCAACCTGTAGTACTTTGGGCTGCACTGAAGGCAGCGGCACCTGTGCTGGCCCCCTCGGTGTGTGTTTCCCCTGGGGTGGGTCTCTGATGCTGGTGTTGAGAAGCTGAGCGGCTGCAGTTAGGGTGCCGCGCTTGAGCCTGGGGGTTCGATGGGCACCCCCTCGTGACCCGACCTCACCTGCCTCCCTGCCATGCAGCCCCTTGCCGCTTCCATCCTGTTTCTGGGTATGTGTTGTGCCTAGTCTTTTGTGGCCTGTCACTTGGAGGCGTCCTTACTTGGGGGCCCCGTGGAAGTCTCTGACGTTTGTGGGATCGGCGGTACTGGTGTGGTCTGCTCTGTGGCCCGAGCTGTGGATTGCGTGGCTGAGCTCAACGTGAACGTTGTGGGTTTCCTTGTGGCCTGTGTCACCGTGGATCCTATGGCCGTTGACTTGATAGAGGCTGTTGGGGCTGGTGCTGAGGTGGCCCGTGTGGTGATGGCAGAGGTGGTTCGAGGAGAGTCTGCAGGGGGCAGAGCCCAGAACATCCCTCCAGCCCTGCCCCCACTTTCCCTGCTGATTCTGAGGTCCCTGCACCCCTCGGGAGGGCTCTGTCTCCCCTGTCCTCGCCCCTCTCATTCCCATGTGCTACTGTGACCGGCCCTGGCTTGAGTGGCTTTGGTGGTGTTTTCATTGACCGCGTGGCCGCTGGGCCACTGACTGTCCATCCACCCACCCTTTCTAATGGGACACGAGGTGTGTCGGCCCCCAGGAGGCCTTCTGCTGTGCCGGCGGGGGGTGGGCAGCATGCCGGGCCAGCGCCTGTTGCAGGGGCCCGTCTCAGTGGCATGTCGTACGTGTTTTCTATCAATAGTGTAAGGTGGAAGGGAATGGTCACGTTCTGTGACAAGGTTTTCCTAGAATGAGTCTTTTGTGGAAACCGAGGGCCACCCCGAAGCAGGGATTCTGTGCTAAGGATGCAACTTTCTGGAAAGTTCTCTCAGTCCTGAGGTGTGGGGCCCCTCCCCCAATCCGCACCCTGAGCTCCCCGTCAGCCTTGGTGTTCTCAGTGGCTGCTTAGGCTGCGGTGGGCCAGGGGGCAGAGGCTTAAATGTCCCTTCCCCTGTGACCTCACTGGTCCCCCTGTGCAGAGCAGCCCCAGGGACGGTCCTGGCGAGCTCCCTGCCCCATCCCCCACACACTGGCTGCGGATGCAGGGACAGGATTGTCTACCACGGGTCTGGGCACCCGACCCGACAGACACAGCCCCGCCGAGCTGGCGGGGAGCTGGGGGAGAGCGCCCTTCCCCTTGGCACCTAGGGCGTGTGCGATCACCTGTGGTGGGCCCGGGCGTGGCGGGTGGCGGCACTGCAAGAAAAGGAACGGTGAAGAGGGTCTGCCCCCCGCCTCGTGCAGCTACAGACCCCGGGGGACGAAGCTGCCGCAGAGGTGCCCAGGTCCCTGCTTTTCGTCTGCCTCCGTCTGCACCTTTTTCCGTCCCGTCCCATGATAAGGCGGTCGTCTGGGCGACCTGGTGCTGAATTCCCAGCGGATTCCCGGTCCACGCCCACACCCCCCAGCAGGGTGGCAGGGTTGGGTCTGGGGGACCGGGTGGGTTGATGTTTGGGGAGGAGGAAGGGAGGCTGATGCTTTTCCTGTTTGTACTGACCGGGCTCAGACTGCCAGGGTCTCCGGGAGCCTCAGCTGGGAGGTCGCAAGAAGGATGTGCGGGGTCTGGGGGGCACGGGGTGGGGTGGGGGGGGCGTGGGAGGGGGCCTTGGGTGGCCGATGGGGCTTACCACAGGGAACGCAGCTCCCCTTGCTGTGGTCGAAGTACTCGTGCCGGGAGCAGTTGTAGCAGCCTGGGGAGCGGGTTGCGGAGAAGATGGTCCGGAGGGCCCCGCCCCTCTGTGTCTCCAGCCTGTCCCGGCGTCACCGCGGAAGCCTGGACACAGGCCCCCCACCCCCCGGCCGCGTCCCCAGCCCCCGACACCCCGTTCTCCTGCCGGTGCATCCTCTGCCCAGACCTCTCTCTTGGCCCGTACCTTCAATGTTGGCGTCCGGGACGCTCTGCGGGTTCCCGGGGCAGAGGCACGGCTGGTAGTGCCACGTGCAGCTGGCGTCCTGGCTTTGTGCGGGCGCACTGTCCCCCGACGTGTGGCCGTTGTAGAAATCGCAGTAGACGGCTGGGGGAAGGGGCGTCCGTCAGGCCTTTGGTGCCCCGGTGGGGGGGCCCGAATGCGGGTCCGGGGGGAGGGGCCGCCCGTACCCGCGCCCGCCCGGGGAGAGCACTGCATGCGGGCAGCCTTGCCGACAGGGCAGGGCACTCACGGCAGAAGTCGGGGGTCCTCCAGTCCACACACACGCCCTTGTCCAGGCAGGCCTTGGCGTAGGCGGCCACCGCGTCGCACAGGCACTCGCAGTCCCCGCTGGTGTCGCAGCCACACGTGTCTCGCACGCAGGCCTCGTAGTAGGGCAGGCGGTACACCTGTGGGAAGGGGCCCTCAGAGCCTGCCCGGCGCGCCCGCCCGGCCCGGGGTCCGAGGAGCGCGCTGGGGGGGCGCTGGGGGCGGGGGCCCACCTGGCTGTGGCAGGCAGCGAAGGTCTGGCTGTTGATGATGTTGCAGGTGCGCTCTGCCCACGCGTGGCGGAAGGCGTTGAGGCTGCAGGGGTCCAGCGTGAGGCTGGCGTCTCCGCACAGGGGGCTGTCTTTCCACGAGTTGACGAATTCCAGCTCGTCGGACGCCACGTACTTGCTGCGTGTCTCAAAGTCGTCTTTCATGTTCCCGTTGTAGTTGCCGCACAAGCCGCACAGCGCGTCCTGCGGGGGTCTGGCGTCAGGCCGGGCGCCGCCCCTGCCCCGCGGGCCGCCCCGGGCCTTGGGGGCAGCGCCTGTACCTGGGCAGCACGCGTGATCTTGATGTAGACGGTCATGTGCTTGTTCCAGACGAGGGTCAGGTTGTACCTGCTACCGACGGTGACGTCCAGCACCAGGTTCAGGGAGCCGGTTTGCACCCGGAAGTGAACGTGAGGGTCCCCCCCACTGACCGTGTACGTCCTGTCCGCCAGCACTATGGTCAGGTCCTGTGGGGCGGGGCTGTCATGAGGCGGCCTGTCCCCAGTTCTTGGCGGCCGCCAGATGTCACCGGGCTCCACGTCCCCTGCCCGGGGCTCTCTGAGGCAGTGTGGACACACATTGGGCCAGTGCCTGCCAGAGGCCGGTTCTGTGCTGGGGGCCTGCCCTCTGGAATTTGGGCAGAACATTCCAGAGCGTGGTGGAAACCGAACCAGGGGCTGAGGATCGAGCTTCTGGGAAAAGCACCCCCCCCCCCCCCCGCCCCTTAGCACCGCTATGTAGCTCCGGGGGCTCCTGCCGCCCACCACGCGGACGGCAGGGGTCTGGGGGTGCCCAGCGGCCAGGACCTGGGGCTCTGGTGGCTGAAGTGTGAGGAGGCCCCACCCGGCCCGCTCACCCCCAGGAAGATCTTGACGGCCCGGGAACAGGTGACGCCTGACTTCCCACACACGACGTTCTCTGTCAGGACTTTGAAGGTGGGCCGGGAGCTGTTGGCCCCGCAGCCGTCCTGTGGGGAGGGGGTGCTGAGGAGCCTGCCCAGCGGCCCCCGTGGCGCCCACCGCCCACGGCCCAGGGCGGGGCCTTACTGTGGTCAGGACGTAGCTGCAGCTGCCATCGAACGTGAAGCGCTGCCCGTCAAAGGTGACCACGTGGCCCTCCCCGTACAGGGTGCAGGTAGACGAGCACCGGGCGCTCTGCCAGCACGTCCACCTCCCCCCCGAGCAGGTGCTGGGGAGAGAAGCTGGTGATGTGGCGTTCCAGGGGGTCCCAGGCCCTACGTGCGTTCCCGCTGGGCCCCGACCTTGGTGGGGTTGGTGGGAGACCCCGGGGACACCTCCGGGCCACCGGCACTTCCGGGGTCAGGTTGTGGCTTACCACGTCTTACAGTCAGTGTGGAGTTGGGCGCCCCGGGGGTAGGAGACCCCGGCAAACTCGCATGGACACTCCTCAGGGGGTACACACTGCCCCCTGGCGTTCTCGTAGAGGCCCTCGGCACAGACACAGCCAGGCTCGCACTTGGTGGGCACCTGTACGGAGAGGGTCAGTGGTCCCTGGGAGGACGGCCTTGCCTGCTGCTGCCAGAGGGCCCTGGGCCCTCCTGAGACCCCCGGTTTTCCTCCCAGTCTGTCCCCCGTGGCCACACCTGCTCCAGGCCCTTCTCTTAGCAAGGTCCTGGTGCTTCTGTGTCACTGCTGAGCGGTGACATCCCCTCCCTGAGTGGTGGGAGGCCTGGCCACCAGGGCCACTCATGACCCTCTCAGCCCCCTTTGGGCACCAGCCACCCTCGTCACGGGCTGACGGGGACAGAGGGACAGCGTGACCCTGCCTTCCCTGGGGATTTTGCAAAAATGCTCTCGTGGTCCAGGGAGAGGCCCTGGGTGGCGTCCGCCACAGGCTGTCCAGGGGGGTCTACCCTCGGGGGACCTCCCTTGCCCCTCTGCCCCAAGCCTTACGCAGGGGATGCCACTGGCCAGCATCTGGCACGTGGGGGCACAGGCTGCCCCAAATGTGTTCTCCGAAGACTGGTTGCAGGACTGGAAGGTCTTGGGGGCCGAGCAGGTGGCTGCAGGGATGTTGGGGGGTGGTGGAGCAGAGGTGAGGCCGGCTTAGAGGGGCCACGGCACGTGGCTGTCCAGTCCCACCGGCCTCTGCACAGCTACGTACCCAGGAGCATCTGCGGCCACCCTGGGCAGCTCAGCCTCCCGTTGATGCAGTAGCTGCGAGAGGGGTGCTGTGTGAGTGCGCTGGCCCTGGCTGGGGGCCGCGGGCTAGGGTGGGCCGGCTCCCCTGGGGACCCCTTGCTCACCAGATGACGCCGTTGACCATGGCAGACTGGTCAGCTCGGATGAACTTGGAGCCGTCCAGGAGGCAGGGGCACTGGGCCTTGCGCACGCACCGGGCCTCGTGGTCGAGGTAGGTGCCCTCGGGGCAATTACAGCCGTCCATGGGCACGGCACTCGGGTGGCACTCGGCAGCGCGGTCGGACAGCGAGAGGCACGTGCGGCCGCAGGCCCGGCTGTCGTAGCCGAATGTCTGGTTGCCCGTGCAGGGGGTGGCTGTGGGGGCGCTGGGGTCAGGCCCTCGGGGGGGTAACTGGGTGGGACCCCGTTGTGACCCCTGCCCCCCCTCCCCCATCCCCGCATGCCCTGGGCCCCTCCCACCCCTGCCTGCGCCCGCCACACGCACTGCAGTTGTCCACGCCGCTTCTCCAGCCCCGTAGCAGGACGCCCCGTGTGGCACACGCTCGGGCATAGTCACTCAGGGCGGCGCAGATGTGGAGGAGGGTCTCCTCGTAGTTGCAGGCCTGGTACACGCACCTCTGCGGGTGGACAGGGCATGGTAGCCGGGAGACCCCCGACCCCCAGGGCCCACCCCCTGGGCCCCCCACTGGCCCGCAGGCCTTGCCCACCTTGTAGAAGGGCCTGGGGTTCACCGTGGCATGGCACTTCTCGAACACCGTGCCCTCCCTCACCAGCACTGAGCAGCGGGTCTCTGCACACACCTCTGGGGGGACAGGGGCGGCATGGGTCTTGGGCTTACCCAGCCTGGGCCTCGCGCCCACCCGCGGATCTCCCCCGGGGCCTGGCACTTACTGTTGAGCTGGCTCATGGAGCAGGGGTCAGCCTCACGCTCAAGCGAGGCTGGGCAGT
The DNA here is from genome assembly GCF_023721935.1 of Panthera uncia. Lineage (NCBI taxonomy): Eukaryota > Metazoa > Chordata > Mammalia > Carnivora > Felidae > Panthera > Panthera uncia. The sequence continues at coordinate 40,411,450 of NW_026057579.1, forward strand.
TCCCGGTCCGCCAGGAATCCACAAAGAGCGAGGCAGTGCCCTCAACGATGCCCGTGCTGGCCATGAAGTCGTCGGTCGTGTCCCCGTTGAAGGTGCCACAGAGCCCTGCACCGGCCGGGCTGTGAGGCGGGGAGCCAGCCTGCTCCCCTGCCCTGCCCCAAACTTCAAAGCCTGTCTCCTCCCATCACCATGCCCTGGGCATGAGGCCGTCACTGGCTGCCACCTGGGAGGGCCAGCCTGGGGCCGTGAGCGCTGAACGAGCAAGACTCTCTTGGGCCCTTTCCCTGCTCTGGCCAAGCCGGGCAGGCCAGGGAGGGGCTCACCCGTGGTCTGGCCTCTGAACTGGGGCCCGACGGTGACGTACGCCTGGAACACGGGCTTTAGCTGGATCACGAGCTCCAGCCCGAAGGTGGTGGCCATCTGGAGGTGGGTGGACGTCTGCCTGAAGACTGTGATGTTGCCTGGGGGGACAGGGGGCTCAGGAAGCAGCCCACTTTGGGACTGTCTCCCAGTGCGGCCCTAGGTGCTGGGCAGGGGCTAAAGACGTACGAGTCTTGTATGGGAGCCACTTGGTATTTCCTTTGTTGGTGAGGACCTCGTCCTGAGAGATCACGATTTTGTCCTGGAGGGAGGGTGGCCTGAGTCATGGGGGTGCCAGGAGCGGGGGGTGGCCTTCCCTCCTGCCAGGCCGGATGAAGCAGGAGCTGGGACATAGCAGGGATGCAAATGCTTGGGAACCCGGGGTGAGTACAGCAGCCGCGTGACAGGGTGGCCTTACCTGGCTGGACTTGTAGATGACAGCAGCTAGGGCGGTCTCCGAGTGAGAATGCCCGGACTTGTCGTACAAGGCCATGAGGGACCCCCCGTCGGGGAGCTGCGGGCTCTAGGAGGGGGATGTGGCTCAGCACAGATGGCCCGGGGGTGCTTGGTGTGACCCTCCCACCCCCGCTGTGGCGTTTCCTACCTGCAGGAGGATGTAGGTGCAGGTGCCGTGGAAGCGGTAAGGCCTGGCATCGAACGTGGTGACAAAGGAGCCGCCTTCCAGGGAGCAGTGTCGGGGGCAGGGCTGCTCTGTGCACTTCCACTGGCCCATGGTACACTGGCTGCAGACCGGGAGGGGGTGACCCAGCTGGCACCCCCAGCCGCTCCAGGCTGGCAGAGCTGGCTGCCTCCGGGGCTGAGGTTGCCCCTTATATAAACCCTGTGTCCCGCCCCCCACAGCTCCGTCTTGCCCGTGTGCCCTGGCAAGCCGTCCGGCACTTACCAGGTCTGGCAGGCGGATGTCATGACCTCCCCAGGGGCGTAGACCACCCCGCTGAGCACGCAGGGGCACTGGGTGACCGGCACGCAGGTGTGGTTTTTGGAGATGTCATCGAGAACCGTATCTGCAGGAGAGGGCTTTCCTAGGCCCGGGGCTAGATGCCCTCCCACGCCCTCGCTGGGCAGTCCTCCCCGGCTCCCGTCCCTCCGTTCCCTGACCCCGTCCCCCGCTTGCACTTGCAGCCACCCTCCCCTCGAGCCAGGGTGCCCAGACCCAGGTGCTGCTCCTGGTCGGATCCGGTGCCGTGTGTCCTGGCGCTCTCTTGGACCCCCCCAGCGACCTCCCCCCTGCCCTCACCTCCTGGGCAGAAGCAGCCGAAGGTGCAGAAGCTGGAGCAGGCGTGCTGGGGGTTGGAGCAGGTCCTGACGCAGGCCTCGCCGCACTCCCGGTACACCTGGTTGGCCGTGCACTGGCCCAAGGCTGCAGGCACGCCGGCCTCCGTGAGAGCCCGCCCCTCCTGCCCCGCCCCGCCCAGGGCTTAGCCCAGCCCTCCCCCGCCCGCTCTCCTTCCGTCTCACAGACATGGGGGGGGGGCACGGGGGGGCCTTTCCCGGGGACTCACAGCAGAGGCCGGGGCCCCGCCAGTTGCTGACGGCCTGGCCAGCCATGCTGCACTGGCGTGAGTACTCAGACAGCGTCGCACAGCTGCAGTCCCGCCGGCCTGGCGGGACGCACGCGGCCATGTCCACCTGGCAGCTCAGCACGAATGTCTCTTTGGGCACGTTGCACTCGGGGGACACCAGGGTCAGCAGCTGGCTGCAGGTCTGGGCCTGGGCAGAGGGCCGTTCGGGGTTTTGGGGGTCAAGGCCGATCCCACACCGGCCTTAGAAGGCTAGGGGTGTCGTTGGCCTCGGAGAGCCCCTCACACTCCACCGGCCGGCCCCGACCGTGGCTGAAGGGCTACCGCGGCCCCTGGGGGTCCCCGTCACCTCACGTACATGCTCTGCCTGTGGGACCCAGGGGCTGGGGACGGCCTCGTAGGTGCAGATCTCGTTGGGGTCATCCAGCGTCTGGAGGGCGGCATACACGTGGGGTTCCAGGGGTTTGCCTAGGGGTGGGGGGCGGAGCAGGGTCAGCACCATGGGGCCGGGCCTCGGGGGTCTGGGCCCCGGCCCCCACCTACCTTCCTCACTCAGAAACTCGTCCGTCCGCTCGCCGTTGAAGTCTCCACAGAGACCGCACAGCCTGCCCCTGTGCCGCTTCTCTACGAGCACCTGCGGTGGCGGGTGGGTGGGCACCGCCGTCAGGGGGCCCCGGGACCCTCGCCACACAGGTGGGGTGAGCCCGGGCCCGCCCGGGCTCCTGGTCAGTGCCCCACCCTGGGAGGACCGGCCCCCGGCCCCCCGCCCCTGCCGGCGTCCTCACCATGAGGTGGGTGCCTGGGCCCCACATGACCACCAGCTCCAGCTCTAGCTGCTTGGCCACCAGCTGCACGCTCTGGCCGAAGGGTATTATCTGGAGCCCGTTACTGGTGTAGGGCAGGCTGACGACCCTGTGGGACGAGAGTGGTCAGGGACAGCCCCCTTGCCCGCCCAGCCGCCCACCCCAGCCACGTGGCCTACCCCACATCCTCGATGGAGATGACTGCCTTCTGCACGGTGACCACAGAGGCCCCCAGCTCCACAATGATCCGGGAGATGCTCCCGCTGGGCTCCCGCCGTAGCTGGACGCTGAAGGCGGGCGACGCGTCTTTGCAGGTGGCAGAGAAGATGTAGTTGCAGGTTCCCGGGAAGTCATACACGTGGCCGTCGAAAGTGGAGAAGTGTCCGGCCCCCCATGTGGAGCACCAGCCCTTGTCTGAGCCTGTGGGGGTAGTGGACAGAGTCTTGGGGCCCTGTGTCCACCTGGCTGATGGGGCGGGTGTGGGGAGGCTGGACCCCACGAGCTGGGCCCCTGGCTAAGTTCCAGGCCCTCCTGGTGTGGCCGGGAAAGAGGCCCTGCCCGCCCCGCAGTCCCAAGCCAGCTGTGGGCCGGGTCTGCCTCCCAAGCCTTACAGGAACTGAGGCATCAGCCCCGGGGTCTGCAGGGCACAGAGCCGCAGCTCAGCGCCCACGCGGGCACCTGCCCCCTCCGGCTGCGTGGGCCTGTTTCCCTCCAGGCGAGGGGCCGGCTGAGACTTTGCGGAGCTGGGTTCCCCTCAGGGAAACCCCAGACCACGGCTACCCCGTGGCCTCGGTGCTCCGGACAGCTCTGCAGGACGGGATGGGAGGCTGGCTGTGGCCCTCACCTGTCTTCGGGGAGTCCTGCAGCCTCTGGAGGCCCGGGTGCACAAAGGAGGTGTCGTCTAGGCCTGTGTGGGCAGAGGCTGCGGTCAGCACCGCCCCGGGTGTCCGGCTTGTCGGCCAGGACCCGTGTGGCGGGAGCTCAGAGCCTGCCGGCTCCGGCTCTACTCCTCACGCCCTCTGAGCAGCCCGGCTCAGCCACGCGTGTCACACGTGCACGGGGTCCCTGCGTGGGCAGGCCAGTGCACGTGCCTGTGTGGAAAGGCAAGGAGCGGGGCCTGAGGGCGAGGAGATGGCAGTCGGGGGTGCTGGGAGGACGGAGAGGCCCCTGGGGGAACGAGAGGTGTGCGGCCCCGTGCCAGTCCTGTGGGCGGAGTGGGGCGAGGGGTCCCTGTGCCCCGCCGCACCTGCGGTCTGCCTGCCGGGCTCCCAGCACTCACGCTGCGGGTGCCCCCCAGGTTGAACAGCGAGAGCCCCCCACGCAGGACAGACAGGCTGCCTGGCTCCCCTGTGGACCCCGGGCGGGAGGGGCCTTGTGGTCACTGAGCAGGAGGCCGCGAGGCGACCTGGGGAGGGAGCGGCCGCCTGACAGCACAGGGCTAGGCCTTGGAGGCGAGCCGGCCTGGAGTCGGTGGGCGGCTGTCCGGGCTGTCCTTCCGTCTGGCTGCACCCCACCCACCGTGCTCCCAGGGGTGAGGTCCAGAGTCCCCGGGGGGCTACCCCGTCTACCAGCCGCCCAAAGTGGCTGCGTTCCTACTTCCTCTCTCCCTGTCAACCTCTTAGTCTTGGGATCGTGGTGACCGTTAGTAGAGAAATGCCCGGTGAAGACGGTCACGTGACCGCCAGGGGCAGGAGTCGCTGACCCCGCTGGCGACTCCAAGCGCAGCTGGAGTCGGGGGCCTCACCTGTGGGCCGTGGCCTCCTCGGCTCTCCCCCCCTGCCGTGCTCCCAGTGCCTCCGTCCCCCAGACCCACTCGGGCCCTCAGTTCTGCCGAGGCTCCCACCTGCTTCAGCAGCCTGTGCAGCTGTTGGGGTTCCTGATCCTGCCCCCTCCCCGTGCTCCCTCTGCCTCTGGCTCCGCCGTGTTTCTGGGTCTCGGGGCGATGCCAGGGGATGGGGACAATTGCCCGGTGGCCGAGGGGGTCCCCAGATGGGGCAGGTGGCACAGAGGCTGTGTTGCTCTAGTTCCAATGGGCTAGTGACACTTGGTCTCCTGGGCCTCTTCCCTCCACGGTGTCCCCCACACGGCTCCCCATCTCTGCCCCTCCTCTCAGTTCACCACCGCCCCCAGGACAGGTCCGGCTGTATCCTCTGCCCCCCCCCCCCCCGTGGGTCACCCCCCGGTCCCCCCCCCCCCCCGCCCCCCCCTCCCGCCCCCCCCCCCCCCCCCCCCGCTAGCCTCACTGAAGCCCTCTGGCTCTGTGTCAGCCACGGCCCCCACCACTGGCAGCGGAGGCTCCCTTGAGGCACGCTCAGGAGGCAGGCCAGGGGGCCCTCTGCACTTCCCGCTCAGAATCCCAGGACAGGCATGGCCCCTGCCCTGGACCCATGGGATCCAGGGCGGGCAGCTCTGCCATCCCAACCGTTCTCAGCCCCGCAGGTCACAGCCAGAGCACGTGCTGTCCCTTCTACAAGCTGGGAGACCCTGCGCGCCCCTGCCCGTTCCGTCTCCACCCCGGCCTGCCTCAGGAGCCTTCTTCCTGTACCTGCCCCAAGTCCCCAGCACCCCCAAGGCCCTTGCGTCTGACCTTGTGCTCTTTGAGTCTCTGGTCCAGGAGGGCAGGGCCCGCCTTTCAGCACCCTCACGCGAGTTGGTGCTCAAAGGGTGTTTGCCGAAACGTGGATGGATGGGGCCTGTGGCACTCACAGCTGGACCCCCATGGCTCGACATCCACTCGTCACACCTGCAGGCCTGCACCCCACCCCGGCTGGCTCCCGGGTGCCCCCCTTCTCGTCCTGGTTCTGGGTCCAGGTCTCAGAGGGGACATGCCCGGGCAAGTGGCCTTGGCTGGCCAGGGGTCCTGAGTGCTCAGAGCCACGAGGGTGAGGGACAGGCTTCATGGGAGGGAAGGGGCGGGGCAGGCCGAGGGGAGACCCACTGGGCTCGGGAGTTCATGGCCCACCCCCCAGTACCTACACTCAGGGTCCCCGGCCGAGGGCCCGCCGAGGAGGGAGCAGCCGACCAAGGATTAAGGAGAGAGAAGAAACCAGTCATGCTGGGCTCGGGCAGAGAGAGGCCCAGAGGGCTTGGTGCCCGCAGTCTCTGGGCCACCACGGGACCCCTTGGGGCTGGCGCCTTTCCAGGCTTGGGGGCAGGAGTGAAGGCTGTGCTCAGCCTGTGGCATCGGGGGGGTCTGGGGTGGTTACCAGCAACCGGAGGTGGGGGTGAGGGGAGGGGGAAAGGGACCCCTGCTCCTTGGGCCTGGCTGGGAAGATGGGGCGGGAGGAAGCGGCGGCCCTGTCTGAGCCTCTGCAACGGTGGTGGTGGCCCTGGGCCCTGACATGTGCCCCCTTCCGGCCCCGCTTTCTTAATCCTTACGGTAGCCACACGAGGGGGGGAATGTTTCCTCCACTTTTATGGGCAGCGAAACTGAGGCCTAGAGCCCACTTTGTGGCTCGTCTGTTCATAGGACCCAGTGGAGCTGGGGTCTCCAGCTGGGCCCTTTGGCTCCAGCACCCATGAGGCCGCTGCCCTGCTCCCTATACCCTACAGCGCTCTCAGGTCCTGGGGCCCAGTGTGGAGAGCGGAGCCCCGGGCAGCACCGTCCTGCCCAGCATGCCCGCATCTCGCTGCACGCACGGCTGTTGAAGAGATTGTGTGTCCCCGAGGGACCCCTGCCCTGCAGCAGCCCAGCGTCCTTTCTAGGCCACTGTGCCCAGGGCAGGGGTGAGTGGCAGCCTGCTCTCTGGCAGAGGCCCGGGTCTTGGCGAGTGGGGGGCAGCTACAGAGCAGGGAGGGGCCTCCGCTCCATCGACGTCCTTGCGGCCAGCCTGACGCCGGGGCAGCGGGCGTCTGTCCGCCCCTGTGGCGCGGCCTGCAGGCCCCCACTCACCAGCGCCGAGCAGGGCTCCCCCGCAGGACAGGAGCAGCAGGAGCCGAGGCCCCAGCATGATGCGTGAAGAGAGGTCACCGCTGGACCCGGCCCCTCCCGTCGCGGACACCGGGCAGGCTCCCTGCACCTGTGTGCAGCCCGAGTGGCCGGCCCCGGACGCCTTATGTAGTGGCTGCAGGCCCCGCCCCTGCCTCACCCACTGGGCACCGGGGTGGCCAGACAGGACTTGGCCTTCGGAAAGCTCTTTGGTGGGCGGTAGCCCCATTATCGCTGGCCTCCAGGCAGGGGCCAGCATGGGCCCTCCAGAGCCTTGCAGACACGTCCTGTGTTTGCTCCAGGCTGAGGTGGCAGGGGCACCATCAGCCACACCTTGGGGGCTGAGAGGGTGCTCGCCCCGGGCGTGCAGGGAGGCTCCTGGGCACCGCTCGTCCCTGGCGGGGGAGCCCAAAGTGCTCGGATGGTCCCCGGGGTGGACTCCACCCTCATCCAGACCCTAGCACCCCCAGAGGAGCCAGCCTGCCCAGCCCCACCCCTGCCTGGGAGCAAAGACCACCCAGTGGAAGGACCACATTTTGGGGTGGGGCCATCACTGACAGCAGCAGGCCTTGGGACACCTCCCCGGGGCCGATACCACCCCAAAGCACGGGGGCCCCCCGTTGGGCACCTCCTCCCTGGCGATCCTTCCCCGCCAGCCCCCTGGGAGGGTGAAGCACCAGAGTGGTCCTGCTGTATCCAGAAGGGCCCCCGTTACCTTTTTCTGACCCCCATGGCTCTGAGTTGCTTGTAGGCAGAGGAGTAGGGCCGGAGCGGCCACAGGGGGCTGCCCATCTGGGAGGGCATCTCTGTGGGGGCTGGGTGCCAGCCTCTGGGTGCCAACCTCCTAGGCAGAGGACCAGGGGCTGTGCCCACTGCCTCCTGGGAGAAGGAGGGCAACAGCTCAGGGGACAGGGAGTGGGCAGGACACAGGCCAGCACCGAGAAAGGGGTCAGGGTTAGGCCCAGGATGAGGATCGTGATCAGGGCAAAGGTCAAGATCATGGTCAAGGTGAGGGTCATGATCAGGGAGGGTCAGGAGGTGTGTGTGTTTCGGATCCTTTGTGGGATCTCCCAGCAGTCGGGGAGCAGGTATGGGTTTGATGATTCTCCAGGGCAGCCTGGCCTTAAATGGGAGCCTGTGTGGGACCCCATGTGGGAGCCTGGGGCCCTGGTACAGGGGCTTCCCCTTTCCTGGGGTTGGTTCTGGCCCCACAGAGACTTGGGGGTGCAGGAACCCTGGGCTCCTGCTGCCGAGGAACCCCCAGGCTGAGCTCCCCACATGACACCCCACCCTGCCTCACAGATAAGCTGTGTTTACGCTAAATAAGCTATAGTCTTAACATAAAATTGTTAAAAAAAAATTTTTTTTTTTTTGTTTATTTTTGAGAGACAGAGTATGGGAGGGGTAACGGCAGAGAGAGAGGGAGACACAGAATCTGAAGCAGGCTCCAGGCTCTGAGCCGTCGGCACAGAGCAGGACACGGGGCTCAAACCCACAAGCTGTGAGATCATGACCTGAGCCGAAGACGGACACTTAACCGACTGAGCCCCCAGGTGCCCCTTAACACAAAATTCGTTTCATGGAGAGCTGCACTCAGCGGCAGCTGGCCCTCCGGTCCCTGAGTCTGGGCCAGGTGGGTGTAAGGTCCCCAGGTGTGCTAGGCACTCCCATGCCTGCGTTTTCCTTTAACTCAGAAGCAGAGGTGGATAACGAGGGGTTCCAAGATGCTCTCCTGCGTTCCTCTGCCCTGGAACCACCCCTGCTGGGGTCACTGCGGCCAGAAGCCTGGGCACACAGGGTGAGGTCTGTCCAGGCTCTGCCATGGGGCCACTGTGGGGGTTCTCCCTGCCCTTGGAGAGCTCACACCCTGATGGGGGTCTCACGTCGAAGCTCTGAACTTAGAGGGGGCAGGCCGTTGGGTGGGTGGGGACTGAGGTCCCACAGGGACAGGTGGGTGGGTCCTCCTCGAACCTCAGCCCTGGCCAGGATGCTCGGTGGGTAAGGGTGCCTAGACAGGTGGCAGTGGGGAGGTGACTTAGCAGACCTTGGGACAGGCAGGATAAGGAGAGAGGCCCAGAACCCTGCTGGAAAAACATACCTGGGATGCCTGGGGCCCTCTCCCACCAATTAAAGCCACCCCTGAGGTCCCCTTGGGCCAGGGCTGCCAGGCCTTGTTCTCTGCCTGGACCCTTGTGAGCCACCCCCAGCTGCTTTGCCCACCCACAAGTGGAGTTCTCACCCAGCCACGGGGCTGCCTGCTACCCCTCCCAGGAGGCACCCGACCACAGGGCCTTGGCACGGGCCGCTCAAGCCTCAGGACATGCCAGGGGGACAGCAAGGAATGGAGCCAGAGAGGGAACTGTGGTCATGGGCACACCCCCGGATCACTGACCTGTAGGACCTGGGGGAGGGGCCAGGGCTTGTGGCACGTAAGGGGTCCCCACGTTGGGGTCTCCAGTGGCACCTCTCCCCCCCCCCCCCCCCCCCCCCCGCCGCTTGAAGGACTCCAGTGTGGCCCCAGCAGAGCTTGGGTCACCAGGGCTGCCAACAAGGCTGTCATGGGGCCTGGACTAAAGAAATCTGTATACGTGGGCATGTGTGAGACTCGGTTTGAGTTTCCTGGAAAAAGCCGTACATTCCAGAGACTGTCACCTCCGAGCTGTTCAGGCCTTGTGTGCACAGTTAGTGGACGGCTCTCGCCTGGAGCCGTGGGTCCCAGGTCCCTTTCTATACACCGGTTTGGCGGGAAATCAGGCAGAATGGCGTTTCCCTTTGCTGACCTGGGAGCCCTGAATGTGCTGAGCAAACAGTAGGAGATAAGACTGTGTGCACCCATTGTTCCCGGCCGTGCGGGTGATAAAGGCACAGCCCGCTGGCCAGCCTTGGGAAGCGGAACCCACGGGCTGGACAAGTGGGTGATTGTTCGGCCTCACGCCCCAACTCAGACCCCTGCCCTCGCCCTCTGTCTGCATGGCGGGGCCCTGAGCGGCACATCTGGCCCCGGGTCCCGGCTGGCGCTCCGGAGGGCCCGCAGCCCCAGGGCCCGGTGTCTCCGCAAAGGGGCCCTTCACGGCCCGCTCGGGAGGGCGGGTGCTGGCCCCTAGGTAGTGGCTCTCCCGGAGGCCTTGACCTGACCTTCACTTGGGACCGAGAGCCTGCTTGAGGATGTAGGCATTCACCGCCGGCAGGTGCTTCCAGAAAGCTCCTGAGCAGGCTTGGGGTCCCCAAGACCCCGGGTCTGCTGGACCCAGGTTTGTGGAGGTGAAAGCGCCAGAGTACACAGTGGCCAGCCAGCCCCTCTGGGCCCCACCGGCCAGGTGTGGCATTCCTCAGGGGAAGGCAGGTCAGGCTTCACCCCAGGCTCGAACCACGGCTCGGCCCCAGCGATCACCGTCTGATCCAAGTGCCGAAAACCACGGCTTTGGGGAAAGATTTCCATACGGGAGCCGAATGTGCCCCGGGCCTGGCCAGCGGCCGTGACCTTTCTGAGGGGTGGGCCCGGCAGCAGCCAGGGAGGCTGTGGTGACCGACAGCGCTGGGGTGTGTGGCCCACATGGGGTTCCATTGCTGGGTGCGAAGTGGGGCGTCCTCCACCCCTGACATCGAGGACAGAGCTGAGGGGCTGGCCTCAGCCCCTGGGCACCCGCCGATTGGGGAGATTGTGCAGACCAGGAGACCCAGGGTCTGGAGGGGCCTGGGAGGGGACCCGGCAGTGGAGGGACCTCTGGCCTGTGGCGAGAGTCACTCCAGCCCCACCTTTGCCCCAAGATCCGCGTGTAGCTGGGGGCCCAGCAGGTGCCCCTCCTCTCTCTCTCTCTCTCTCTCTTTCTCTCTCTCCCCACCAAGTGTCATTCTTGATCCCCACCCCCGGCAATCTGCAGCCCCTTCCTCCTCAAGACCCTCAGCCCTGGAGCTTCAGGCCTGCGACCCCTCCAGGTACCCCCGTCAGGCCCCAGCCTGCCTCACTTGCCTTGCTCTCTGGCCCCCTGCCCCCCTCCCGGGCTGGCTCTTGCTGTTTACTGGCCCCTCCAGACCCCAGCCCTGCTGAGGCAGCACCATAGGCAAGGGTCCCCTGGGCCACCCCTGCTCCCTGAGCCACCCCTCCTGTGGTCCCGGGGCCACCCTGCCGCCTGCCCTCCCCCAAACCCCGCACCTGACCCTGCTCGGTCTGCACCTTTAACGTCTGCCTGCCCTAGGCCTGGATTTGGGGTGGGTGCTGCCCACCCGAGGCCAGGGCACCGACCAGCACCCCCTGCCTTCCGTCGGGGGGGACCCTGTGCTGCTTCCTGTGGTAGCTGACTGGCTTGTTCCCCCAGCTCCAAGTGGAGGGTCCGGAACCCTCTGTCCCCTCAGCTGAGGGCCCCCTGGGAGTGACTGCAGTGACGTGCCCCCAGCCCCTGGTTGGCCCCCAGCGGCCCCCTCCCTCCCCGCCTTGGCTGAGTGCCCCCCCGCACCTCTGTGCTGGGGCCCCGATTGCCAGCGGATGTTGGGAGAAAAGCAAACAGATAAGGTCGGTCAGGCAGGATTTGGGGTTTGGGCCCCGGTGGCAGGAACACCGCGAGCCAGGCGGGGGGGTTATCTGGCCTCCCAGGTATGGAGGTTCTGGAGTGTTTGCTCTCCGCTGGTGGCCAGGGGGTGGAGGCTGACGTTGGCGAGCACATGGGGACTAGGGGGGTCACGTTGGGGGGCGTCCAGTTCCGGCTGCGCCCAGACGGGGCAGCTTGTCTGCAGCACACGCTTGCTTCTCTCCGTCACGTGGGTCCGCGCTGTGGCCACAGCCCTTCCCGGCCCTTGTCGCGTGCTCACGCGGGGAGAGAGGCAGCAAGGAGCTGCCTCTTCTTACAGGGGCACGAATCCCATCCTGGGGGCCCCAGCTCACGACCCCATCAGCTCCCAAGGGCCCACCTCCTAATTCCACTCCCTTTGGGTAAGAGCTTCAACATGTGAGGTTTTGGGGGGTGGTCACACACAGGTGGTTCATCACAGTGTGGGAGGTAATCAGGCTTGGGGGTCCTGCCGGGCCACGAGTCAGGTGGTCTCTGAGGGCAGACGTCTTCTGAGCTGGGAAGGCCCTGAGCGGCCCAGGAAGGCTTCCTGGAGGAGGTGGGCTAAAAGTGTGGGCCAGACAGACCCTCAAGGCCAGGAGCTGGGCCAAGGGAGGGAGAGGTCACGCCAGAGTGTGTCCTGGCTCTAGAGTGAGCTGGAAGAAATGGAGAAACTGAGGACCGGGGGTGGGGGAAAGAGGAGGGGCCCTGCACGAAGGGGAGAGGCAGCCGGCGAGGGTGGGCCCGGCCAGGTCCGAGGGGTCCTGGGGCAGGCTGGCACTGCCCGGTGTGGCCTGCAGTGGTCCAGGAGCAAGACCGGCCCTCCCGTGGCCCACAATGGCTGGTTCCACGTGGCCGGTCAAGGACACAGAGCACACCGTACGGGACCAGGTGGCCTTCTAGGGCCACTCACACCAGGGGCCGGCCCAGGGGGGCCTCAAGTACTCCCTACTTGCTAAGCAAGTACTCACAGCCCTCGGACCGCTGCTGGCCTGCCCTCCAGGGGGGCCCAGAACACACCGGACGAGAGGGCCAAGGCCCCGAAAAAGCCTGCGTGGCAGGGAAGGTCCCAGGGGGTCTGAGGCTCCAGACCCAGCCAGCATCAGGGGGCAGGGGGCTGAGACTGGCCTTGGGAACAGCCAGTTCCACGGTCCCCTCCTGCTAAAGCAGCCCCCGTGGCTGGGGTTAGGAAAGTGGGCTGCACCTGGGTGGAGGGACACAGAGGTCCTTCCCCCCCGACCTGAGCACAAGAGGAGGTGACACGGATGGTGTGGCCGACTCACCTTCGGAGGCTTGTTGGGGGCACTGACACCTGCCGTGTGCAGGCGGTGGCCTCGGTGGCCTCCCTCTGTAGAGTTTCAGGAGGGACGCTGGTGGGGGGGGGGGCGAGAGGGCCCCGGCTGGTGGTGGCTGGACCCTGGCCAGGGGACACTTCCGTGCACCCCACTCCCAGCCCCGCCGCAGAGGCAGGACTCCTCTGCCGCTCATCGCTGTCCATCGTTTCCAGGCTCAGAGCTGGGTCCCCGTGACCCCACGCCCCTCAGAGGTTAGGAACCATTTCTGGAACCGTAGGAGCCAAAGGCACGGGATGGAGTCTCTCTTCTCCTCCCAGTGGGTAAAAGCATGACTTTCTGTTGGGTGTGTTGGTTTCACTCTTGTTTTCCTTAGCAGCTCAGGCAGGTGTAACTGAGCCACCAAAAACCGCATGTGTTTGAAGAGTACCGCTTAATGGGTTTTGACCCAAGCACATTCCCGCCACCACCACGGGGACAGCAGGGCCCCAGGTGGCCTCGAGCGCTTTTGCGACCCATCCACACAGGCAGCACACGGACCCAGCGCACACACCGCAGGCTCCGTTGCATCGTCCAGATTTTGTGTAAAGAGAATCCTGCCGTATGGACTCTTTCATCTGGCTGATTTCGTTCGGCATTTTGAGCGAAATCGTTTGAGATTCATCCCCGCTGTTGCCTGATCAGCACTTTGTTCCGTTTCAGCGACGAGCCGCGCTCCCTGGCGGGGCGCCGCGGTCTGCTCGTCCGCTCCCCCGGCGCTCGTGTGCGCACAAGTCACGTGCGTGATGCCCGGGCGTGGCATGACGGGCACGTGGCTGGTGGCTTTCTGACTTCTAAGGGGCCGGGCGAGCTGCTCCCCAGAGCGGCCGCACTGATTCGCATCCCCGCACCCTCTGTTTCCTCCAGCACTTGGCGGGAGCGTCATGGCCATTGTAGCAGGTGAGGAGCCGCATCCCGCACACGCACTCACTTGCCATCCGTGTGCCTTCTTTTGTTTTCTGTGTGGTTTTTTTTTAATGTTTATTCATTTTTGAGAGAGACAGAGAGAGAGGGAGACACAGACTCCAAAGCAGGATCCAGGCTCTGAGCTGTCAGCACAGAGCCCGACGCGGGGCTCGAACTCACAAACTGTGAGATCATGACCTGGGCTGAGGTTGGACACTCAACCGACTGAGCCACCCAGGCACCCCGGTTTTAAAGTTTATTTATTTATTTTGAGAGAGAGCAGGGAGGGGCAGAGAGAGAGGGAGAGGGAGAATCCCAGGCGGGGCTCAAACTCACACACCTCGAGATCATGAGCTGAGCTGAGTCAGGTACTCAACACACTGAGCCACCAGGCGCCCCCACCCGTCCGTGTATCTCCTTTGGTCAAGTGTCTGTTCACATCTTTGCACATTTTAAAACCAGATTATTTGGCTTTGATTCAGTTCTGAGGGCTCTTGATCTATTCTGGACACGAGTCCTTCTTCATCAGACGCAGGGTTTCAGAGTGATTTCTTCCTGTGTGTGGCTTGCCGAGATACCCTAATCATGTCTCTCAAAGAGCAGATGTCCTGGGGCGCCTGGGTGGCTCAGCCGGTTGAGCGACCGACTTCGGCTCAGTTCGTGATCTCACGGTTCGTGGGTTCGAGCCCCGTGTCAGGCTCTGTGCTGACAGCTCGGAGGCTGGAGCCTGCTTCGGATTCTGTGTCTCCCTCTCTCTCTGCCCCTCCCCTGCTCATGCTCTGTCTCAGAAAGAAATGAGCATTAAAAGAAAAACAATAAAAAAAAAAGAGCAGACATCCTCAATCTGGACAGTGTCCAGTTTACCGAGTTTTCTTTGATGGATTACGCTTTTTCAGTGTTGTAGCCGGGAAATGACACTTTATCATTAGGAAGTGACTTTATTCTTGGTCTGCTAACATTCTCTGCTCTGAAGTCTTTGGCGTTAACATTGTCCCTGGATCCTTGTCTCAGTGTGTTCGCATGTCCTCTTCTGTGCCTCTGCCTTGAAGACTCACGTGCACCTTTATACTGACAGTGGGTTTCTTTAGGCAACTACAGAGGTGACCAGCTAGTTTATGTGGCCTGAGAACCCGTGTGGGGCTCCTGGGCCCCCGGCGCTCGTGCCGAATGCAGCCATTGAGACTCGGGCTCCAGTCACCCTCCTGCCTCTGGTTCCCTTTCTTCCGTCTTCTGTTACTTCTTTTGGATCGGCTGAATACTTTCTCGTGAGTCCTTGTGCCCCTTCACCGTGCTACGCGAGACAGCCCGACTGCCCGAGTCACAGCCCGGCTCCGGGAGACACCGCCCCGCGTGCCACGGAGCCTGCGCCGCGCCGCGCCCACGCCCGTCCCCGTGGTGGGTTATCTCCGAAGAGGCTGAAATACGACACGGCAGGCTTCCACGCCCGTGTGCGCGCGTCAGCAGGCCTGTCTTCACCTCCCGACACCGTTCAGTGTCCGCGGACGCCTTCTTTCTGCCTTTGTTTTTGGGACGTTTCCCTGGGATGCCAGTTTCTTTTCCTTTGTGTCCCTTGGTGGTTCTGACGGAATCATCGGCCACCGGGTCATGTGTGTTCGTCTCTAGAGATGCGTCCCCACTCTGGTTCCTTTGCGGCCGGTCTCGCTGTGACTTCCTTCCTGTTTCTCGTCTGACCCCCCCCAGCGCGTGGTTCCTCTCTGGACCTACGACCTCGGCTTCCCTGACACCGTCCCCGTCCCCGAGGAACGGCTTCAGCCCTTACGGTGCCTCCGTGAACACGCGGGGTTCGGCTGCCGTAACCGCGTGGGCACCCCTCCGGCTCACCCTAACTCCTGCGCAGCCCTGCCCTCCCCGACCCCGCGTCTCCCCTGCTCTCCCGGGGTCACAGCCCAGCTCCTCCCGGCCCCCTCCCTGCGGTGACCGGGAACCTTCTCTTCCGGGATGGCGACCCTCGCTGCCCGGTGACCAGTGTCTTGACTGTTTCCCATACTGTGATCCACCTTTCAGCCTCGGGGAGGAGGGAGACTGGTCTCCGTCACTTCCTTTGCTGGAGGCGGACGTCCCGGATGAGATGGAACTTAAAAAAAAATCACACCGTGGTACATAGTCACTGAGTAAAATGTGGAAGAATGCATAAAAGTAGCAAGAAGGTGCCGCCACCACCCCCGCCCCCGGAGTCCCCGTGTCCAAACCCACGAACCTTCTGAGCACCTGCTCCTTCTCTGTGTGCCCAGCACCCATATCCCTCTCCCGGGATGGCCCCGACACCAGGCGTCCACAGTCCCCGCTCTGGAGGCTGGAGTCCCAGACCCAGGTGCCGGCAGGTGGGTTCCCGTGAGGCCCTGAGGGAGGGTCTGTTCGTGCCCCTCCCCCAGCCGCTGGTGGGTCCGGCTTCTCTGGGGCTTATAGACGCACCCCCCCCCCCCCCCACCCTCCTCAAGTGGCCATTCCCTGTGACTCAGAGTTTCCCTCTTTTCGTTGGGGCATAGTCCTGACAACCTCTAATGACCTCATCTTAACTCACAACACCTGCAAGGACCCCGTTTCCAAATCAGGTCCCCTTGCGAGGTCGTGGGGGTGCTGACTTCAGCCCAGGAATTTGGGAGACACGGTTCAACGCCAATTGTACACTTCCACGTCCGGGGTCTTGTCTCGGGGCCGCAGTGCAGGGATCCCTCTGCCCTTTGGAGACACTGTTTCGGGGGCTACATGGTGCATCCTTCTCATCTTTCGGGAGGTGCGTGGGACAGGCCGGTCTTCCCGAGGCCTCTGTCCTCGTCCTGCACTGCGGGCTGCTGTTGCAGAAGGAGAAGCCCTTTCTCCGGACCCTGCCTGGCCCCAGAGGGGTCTGGGCCGTGGGTGCCCCTGTGCCAGACCTCTGTCCCTCAGGCGTCTGAGCCTGCTGCACACAAGCGGTCCTCCCACGGGACCCCCCCAGGGTATGAGTCTCCTCCTGGGTCTCACCCAAATGAATGGGGCACGCCCGGGCCCACGGCCTCACTGGGGCACTCACAGTCTACAGGACAGGGCCGTGATGACCCCTTCACGACAGCAGTCTGTGCTCACTGCCCTGTGCCGGGCTCTGCTCCCCGAGGGTCTGTGGCTGGAGTCTGCCCCCCCCCCCCCCCCCACCAATGAGCCCAACCCTGCTGACCCCATGCAGGGTTGATGGGCCGGCAGTTCCCTGCGAGCTGCTCCTTGAGAGCTTTTGTTGACTTTCCCAGCTGGCCAGCTCTGTAATCTGCTGGTCAAAGGCCACATCCGCTTCCTCGAGAACCGTGCACGTGGCCACAGGTCCATGCCCTGCCCCTGCTCCAGCCGGTGCTGCGTCACAGACCCTGGTCCCAGGTCCAGCTCTGGCATTCTGGCTTTGTGGAGCCCTGGCACCTCCTGGGGGGTGGCCACCTGCACTCTTTCTTCAGGAAAATGGGGACATCGGAAGCTCTCCGTCTACCCCTGGCCTGTGCACACGGCTAGGCCACACCCGGGGGAGACGGGCCCCTTTCCACACGGCTAGGCCACACCCGGGGGCACAGGCTCTGGTCTTTTGGTCTGGTCTCAGCTCTTTGCTGGGTGGGGCCAGGGGCTGTGTGGACCTGTGCAGGCAGGGTCCCATCTCTTCCCACCCCCAGAGCTAAGTGGTAATTCTGGCCACTTCCCAAGCCTCACAGGCCTTAGGTCTTAGTGGTCACATGTCCCCTGTCTCTGGGGGCCTTCGGTCCTCTCCCGGCCCCTGGCTTCCCTGGGAGGGGCCCAGACCAGGTGGGGCCCAAGTATTTGGGTCACAAAGGGCCCCGATGGTCCTCTGAGGGCCTCTGGGTGGGGCCAGGGCCCCCCTCTTGATGCGGGACACAGACTGGCCTTTTGTGCGTGGCAGGCCGAATCTCAGGGATTTCCTCAGGCACTCACTCACTGGGCCGAGCTCCCACGTGGTCAGAGGTGGGCAGCCCGCCGTAGGGCAGGGCCAGGCAGGGAGAGCCATGACAGAGCAGGGGACGGCTGACCAGCTGGGGACAGAGTCCCCACTGAGTGTGACTCTTAGAGCAAAGGGGTCCCTGTGGTGCAAGTGACCGTTGCTTCCCGGCCGTGCTGTGGGAGCACAGGGAGCGATGGCCGCTGTCCCAGGTTCGGACCAGGCACAGAAAGGGGAGAGGCCCGCCCTGCATGCCGGCTGCAGACCTGCAGTCCCAGCTGGGGCGGGGGCCCCTGGGCCCGAGGGGACCAGAGCCGTGCAGGACGCCTCCCAGGGCCCACTGTGCACAAAGACCGTGGTTCCTGGGCCGGTGAGGGTGCTCGTCTGCTTGACCGCCAGGGGGCAGGGGCCCCGACTGCAGGGCACCTAGGGTGGGCGTGGCCACACTCACTGTCACGCTCAGGCTCACACCTTGCCCACATGCTGGACCTGGTGTGCACATGCTCACCGCTCACGTGTGTGTGTGTGGTCCCACACGCCTGCTCCCTCACATGGTCACACACACACACACACACACACACACACACACGCCCCCCAGGACAGAGTGCGGGAGCCAGGCGCCACCTGCTGGTGAACATCATCCTGGTGAGACACCTGCTTCTGGAAGCTTCCAGAGCTAGCTGTGCTCAGGTGGGGGTGAGGACACAGTCCCAGGGGCGAAGTCCCTGCACAGGAGGCTGTAGGGGCCCCCAGCCCCCAGAGCAGGCCCAGGTGGGCAGGCAGCACAGCGCACTGGGAGGGTGGGAGCACCCAGCTCCCGGGACCCCCACCCCGGCCTGGCAGGGCCTGCGTGCGGCTCCGGGGGAGGAGGCCCTTGGCTGCACCTGACCTGAGGGACTCTGGTCCCCACGCTCTCCATGGCTGTGCTGAGTCCCTCTTTCCTGTGAACATTCAGGACCCCAGGCTCCGACACCAGCTTTCCACCCCTGCTGCCCACAAGGACCCCAATGATTTGCAGTCGCCTGGCCTGGCCCGGGAGGAGGGGGCAGTTGCCTGAAGGTCAAAGGGAAGGTCACCTTGGCTTCCGCCCCTGGGGGACCCCGCTCACCAAGGACTCACGGGTGGGATCTTCCCCACCATCTTTCTGTGAAGTTGACAGGCATCCAGCTGCCTTGACCCGCCCCTCCCTTCACCTTCCGTGGCTGCCCTGCCCCTGGCTCCCTGGGACCGTGGTCCCCACCCCCAGATCTGATCACGATGCTTAGGACATGTCCACAAGCACCGGCTGCCCCCCATGAGAGAGAACTCGGGGGCTCCGTGTGCGCCTGCTGGGACCCCGCAGACCTGCCCCTTGGCCTGAGGCGGGGTCTGGGGCCTGGCCCGGGACTCCGCATGGTCACTGGGCAGCTGGCAAGTCCGGGGGCATCAGGGGGCGGGCTTGGCTGGGGGTGGCGGCAGAGCTGGTCTCCGCCTCCCCAGCCAGACCTCTCCAGGTCACTACTCACAGACCCCAAATTCTGAGGTGTCGCCCGCCGCCCCAAAAGCGCCCCGGCGCTCAGTCTCTGTGTTGTTGGAGCTGAGGGCAAGGTCAGTGGTCTTGGTGGGCGTGTCAGGCCAATGCGGTGGGCCCCAGACCCCCGATCCCGGAGACTGCCTCCCCCTGGCCACCCCCAGCCCCTGGGAGAGCACCTTCCCTATAAGGCTTCTCAGGACGGGACCCCCTGCACCCCCACTCCTCGAAACACTGGCAGCGGAACCCTGTCTGGTCTGGGAAGCGTCCCGGTGGCCGGAGACCTGCTTGGCCTGTCCAGCACTGCCCCTGGTGGGGTAACAGCCCTTTTCCTAACTCACCCGTAGGTGGGGACAAGCCACATCAGGGAAGGGGGTGACCCAGGGTCACACGCACCTGGAGCCTGGCCCCCGCTGGCCCCCTCAGGCCCAGTCACCTTGGTGGTCATTGTGGTTGGTGCTGTTCGGGGATGGCAGCTGAGGACAGTGTCTGGCCTGAGGTCCTCAAACCCCTAGCCAGCCACACGCCCACCGCCCAGGCGGCCCCTTCTGGGCTGGGGGCCTTCATAGTCACTGCCTGTTTGCTCATGGGTGGACCCCCTCACTGCCAGGGACTTAGCTGGCCGGCTGTCCCAGCAGCCCGGCTAAAGGCCCTGCCTGTGTCTGTGGGGACTTCTGCCCCATGGGCCGCTGCTCTCCCCTGGCAGCTGGCCCTCCTGCCCCCAAGACACCTCGTGGACCACAGGCCATAGATGGGGATAGGAAGTGGCAGTCCACACAGGGGCACGGGAACCGGCCTCTGCCATCAACAACGGTGGGCTTTTATTGAGCACCAAATGTATGCAGCACCTGCTGAGGGTGGGAGGCCCCAGAGCAAAGAGCGGGCTGGCCCTGAAGAGGCCGGTGAGGACCTGTGACTGCAGACACCCCCGAAACCTCCAGCCCCAGCCCTGCACACCTGGGCCCACCTCCTCCTCCTCCCCCTGCGCTCTCCCCCATCCTCCTTCCTCCCCCTGCCCTCTCCCCCATCCTTCCTCCCCCTGATGACCTGACCTGTTGCTGGGGGGTGGGGACCCGGAGGAAATGACCTCTAGGGACCTGACCTGTTGCTGGGGGGTGGGGACCCGGAGGAAATGACCTCTAGGGACCTGACCTGTTGCTGGGGGGTGGGCTCCAGCAGAAGGCAGCCTTGCTCCTCTCCCAGCCTGTCCCTCTAGGGGCTACCTCGGGCCGGGGCAGGGCCAGGAGGGACCCCCTGGGTGCTGAATGAAGGCTGCGGTGGGCTAGGTGTGGCCAGTGTCCCCCTGCCCAGGGGACAGATGCAGGGATGGGGAGGGTCCTGTCTGGTAGCTGACACGGTGCTCTTGGTGTGGTCCCGGGTTCCTCACCCTAACTCCCCTCCCTCATGCCTCACCCAGCCCACCTCTGCCCTAATCTCACCCCAAGCCGCGGCCTAAACCCCTCGGCCCTGAGCCCTGAACCCTCACCCGTAACCCCAGCCTAACCTCTCTCCCTGAAGCCCCCTGACCCAACACCCCCGAGGCCGGACCCCTCTGAGCTGACCCCAATCCTCTGAGCCTTGCCCCATCTGTGCCCCCGACAGTGTGTGAGTGTCAGACATGCAGGCCCTGAGCCCCAGCCCTCTCTGTCCGCAGGCACATCCCGCCTGGGCCCGAGGGCAAGGCCGTGCCAAGCGGGGACTGTACTTCCCAGGACACTGCTCGATTCTGTGATCCGGACGAGGGGCCGCCCGGCTCCTTCACGTCTGAGAAGCAAACCGATCCTTGGGGGCCTCCCGGCCCCAAGATCCCAGGGCTGGTTCCCGGAAGATGCGGGCACAGGAAGGGCGGTGCTGGGCGTGAGCCCACAACAGGACCTGGTCATAAACTGGGTGGGGCCGCGGGGCAGACAACTGGCCCTCCCCGGTGGTTCCTTCCCAGCCTGGCCCCCAGCTGTCGGCCTTTCCTAGGAACTGGCACCTTTGTTTGCCCTTTGAAGGAGCTGCTGGCCTTGCCTGGCCGAGCCCTGGCCCCGGGGGCTGCAGACACAGAGTCCACCCTGCCCGGCAGCGGGGCACAGGCCTGGGGGACCACCGCTGCCCAGGCAGGGGGACCGGGACCCAGCATAGGCAGGGCACGGGCGGAGGCCCCGCGGCCGCTGCCTGGCCCTGAGCTGGGGCCGGGAGCCCACGGTTCCTCTTTCCCGTGGCCTGGCGGCGTCTTGGATGGAGGAGGGTGAAGGTCCACTGAGGGAGAAGGGCCCACTGTCATTTTAGGTTGAAAGGGGACGCTGGGCAGGGGAGCTAGTGTTTGTTCCGCTCCTGCTGGCGGCCCCTCCCTAGGCATCGATATTCGTGGGGTGATTCTAGTAACACTCTCAGACGGGAAATTGTCTCAGCCACTCCCTGGCGTGGCCCACGATTCCCTTGGGACCCCCAGGGCCCTTGGTGGGGGGGCCGTGAGCACCGGACTCTTCAGGACGAGACCGCCAGTGATTGGCCCGTTTCACTGGGCTCGCGCTGGCACGGGTGGTACGGGAGCCGCCTGGGGGAAGCCGGGGGCTCCTTTGCAAGGTTCCCCCGTCCCCACCACACGCTGCCGGGGGGCCCGGCGGGGAGCGTCCCTCATCTCACTTCCTCTAGTCTTGGCCCCGAGGTGAGGACGGCCCGGCCCCAGGAAGCCCTGTCTGGCGGCCGCGGTGTGAGCACAACCGGCCCCTCGGAAGAAGCGCTGGCTGCTGTGCGGTGGGTCCCAGACCTGGACCCTGGCGACCCTTCTCCCAGGACGAACGAGGGACCCCGTGGCTTCAAGGAAAACAGCGGACAGGACCGTCGTCGTTGCCGCGGGAAATCTGAGCTTTCAGGTTAGGGGTTCAGAGCCACGTCAGCGAGGCGGCTTCCCGACCTCAGGGCCGGGCCACGCGGTGGAGGAGGGAGCGCGAGGGGCCCTGCTGGGACATCTGCAGGGGGACGGTCTGCGGGGCCCTGGGGACAGTGCGGGCCGCGCGGAAATCACAGAGCAGGATGGACCGGCGGCGGGGGCTTTGCTGTGACCCACGGGGAGAGTCAGCTGCTGTGGGTTCACCTGCCACGGGCTGGGGGTGGCTCCCTTCCCAAAGGACCAAGTCCAAAAACAAACAAACAAACAAACAAACAAACAAACATAAGAAATGTGGGCCCCTGGGTGGCTCAGTCAGCTGAGCGTGTGACTTTGGCTCAGGTCATGATCTCACAGTTTGTGGGTTCAAGTCCCGCATCGGGCTCTGTGCTGACAGCTCGGAGCCTGAGTCACCTTCGGATCTGTGTCTCCCTCTCTCTCTCTCTCAAAAATAAATAAATAAATAAATAAATAAATAAACCAAAGGACCAAGTCCACGTTCTTCGAGGAGGTGATGGACGTGCCCCTGCCTTTTCCCGCTTCTGTGTGAAGCTGTGTTTTCTCCGGTCACTTCCATCCAGACGAGGTGTCCTGTCCAGACGACGGTGGACCCACAGCCAGGAGACGAACCTGCTGCCACGAAGCCCGGAGTCCAGATCTGCACAAACACCTCTCTTCTCACTGAATTTATGTGTTGGAAAAGAAACAAGTTTTATTTTATTTTATTTTATTTTATTTTATTTTATTTTATTTTATTTTATTTTATTATTATTTTTTAATGTTTATTTATTTTTGAGACAGAGAGACGGAGCACGAGTGGGGGAGGGACAGAGAGAGAGGGAGACATAGAATCCCAAGCAGGCTCCAGGCTCTGAGCTGTCAGCACAGAGCCCGACGCGGGGCTC
>NW_026057579.1:40434483-40446536 GCF_023721935.1 Panthera uncia
AGCTGTCAGCACAGAGCCCGACGCGGGGCTCGAACTCACAAACGGTGGGATCATGACTTGAGCCAAAGTCGGACACTTAACTGCCTGAACCACCCAGGTGCCCCCAAAAGTTGTATTTTATAAAACTGTTACATAGGGGCGCCTGGGTGGCTCGGTCGGTTAAGCGTCCGACTAACCCTAACCCTCAGGTCATGATCTCACAGTCCGTGAGTTCGAGCCCCGCGTCGGGCTCTGTGCTGACAGCTCAGAGCCTGGAGCCTGTTTCAGATTCTGTGTCTCCCTCTCTCTGACCCTCCCCTGTTCATGCTCTGTCTCTCTCTCTCTCAAAAATAAATAAATGTTAAAAAAAAATAAAAAAAAACTGTTACATATATTAGCATACGATATGTTCATGTTATTCTTAACTGAAGTAACTCACGTTTTAAGAATTTCTAAGTTTTAATACCCAACGTGACCAATATTGATAGATCTCACCCACATAAACCAAAGCTCCGGGGGACCCTTGACACTTTTTAAGGTGTGAAGAGGTTCTGATGTGGAGACAGCTGTCCCTGTCATTAGGGAGAACAGAGGATTCATTTTCCTCGTCCAGCTGGGGACGCCCCTCTTGCCAACTGGAAAGAGCGTGTGCTCCTGGGCTCCCTTGCACCTGCTTGGAGGGGGTCTGACCTTGGGGATGCAAGGTGCCCCCATGCACAGGTGCTGACCCACCCAGACCCCCCTACTCCACAGAGCTGCCTCTGCTCCCGACCACTGCCCGGGGCCACAGCCGGCACTGGCTGCTCTCTCTGCAATCATTTATTCATTACTTAAAATCATTTTTCTCTTCTTTCAAAAATTTTATTTTTTCTATTATAGTAAAATACACACAATGTAAAAAGTACCATCACCAACTCTTAAGCGTGCAGCTCAGGGGCACTAAGCACGTTCACGCCGTTGTGCAGCCGTCCCCACTCTCAGTCTCCAGAACTTTCCATCTTCCCAAACGGAAGCTCTGTCCCTGTGAAACACGGACCCCCGGCCCCTGCCCCAGCCCCGGCGCCCACCGTCCACTCTCCGTCTCCGGGAATCTGGAGACTCCAGGGGCCTCGTGTGAGGGGATCACACGTGAGCATCACGTCCCCCGGGTCCATCCACGTGGTGGCAGGTGGCAGAGCGTCCCTCCTCGTCAGGACTGAGTGACAGTCCAGGGAGCGGACGGACTACGTCCATCCGCTCGTCCGTCGGTGGACACGGGGTCGCTTCCGTGTTTCAGCTGCTGTGAACGTGGGTGTGCAAATACCCACTCGAGTCCCTGCTCTCAGTTCTTTGGGGGACGCCCTCGGGAGAAGGGGGGTTGCTGGGTCACGTGATGATTCTATGTTTTACTTTTTGAGGACCCTCCGCCCCGTGTCCACAGCGGCTGCACCAGTTTGCTTTCCCACCAACAGTGCTCGAGGGTTCAGTTTCTCTGCATTCTCGCCAACCCGTGTTATTTCCTGTTTTCTTTTGTTTCTTTTCTCGCAACCGTCAGCCTGGCTGGTGTAATGCCCTGGCCTTCTGGTTTGAGGTCTGTTCACAAAGGCCCGCGGGGCTTGGCCTGGATGCCTCGGAGCCCGGGGTGGGTGTTCAGCCTGGGGGGCTCTGCTGCTCTGTGCCCCTTGCCGGCTGCCCTTACCTTCCCTGGGGAACCCCCACCCCTGGCTCCTGTCGGAGGCAGAGGGGCCTAGGCTACGTGCCTGCACTGGGGGAGCTGGCCCAGGGATTGGGGCACCCGTGGTCTCCTGCCCCTAGAAGGGGCTCAAAGCCTCCCCCCGGGGCCCAAGGAGTCAGTGTCTCGAGTGTCAGAGCTGAGGCCTGCACATCTGGCTGGGACGAGGGCCCAGGTCTCCCTGTCTGGCCGGAACCCAGGGGGCTGGACACCGGATGTGGGTCCCGGAGCTGACACTCGCGTCTTTCTTTACTGTGCTGTTTAATTGTGCTAAGATGGGGGCCCAAGGTGTAGGAAGCAGGAATTTATGGCCACGGGTGAGCCCGGAGCTGGCCTGCCCCTTTCTGTGTTTGCTTTGTGAGTAGTGCCCACGTCAGCCCTGCCCTCCGCCGCTGCCACCCAGGAGGCGCTTGGGTGCCCGGATCGCGTGGCAGGAATTTGGAGAGGTGCCCAGTGCCGCCTGAGACCGCCATCAGGGCAAGCAGGCCTGGGCAGCATTTCCGTTCTGGGCATTCTCAGGGACTATTTGTGCCTGATTCTGTTTATTAAATCGCTTAAGTCCTCTGAATGCCAAGCGCTCTCTGGGGTCCCTGTCCCGGCCTGCACACAGGGACCTTCAGGGGGACAGCGGTCCTGAGGCACAGGGTGCCCCTGCATCTGCGCTCAGAGTCCCGAGTCCCTGGACCCGGGAGACCGCCTGCTGTTGCCCTGGCCACGAGCAGAGAAGTGACGTGAGGGGCAGGGCCAGCGGCTGGGAGGGTGGCAGCGATCACCCACCACTCAAGGGCACCCCCCCACCAACGGGGGTCTCCCTGCCTGGAGCGGGGGCACAGCTGGCCGGCCGGGTGGCGTGGACCTGTCCTCCTGGGGACACAGATGCTCATCGCTGATGGAGATGGCCGCGGTACTGCCCCCACCGGGTCACACTGGGGCTGAAAGAGTGTCTATGGGTCCTCTTGCCCTGGTGCCCGTGGGCACTCCCAACTGAATTTAACATTAAATATTTGCTAAGGACATAATTTTTAACGGCTGTGAAATATTTTATGGCACAGCCTCGCTGCCCTTGGCTCAGGGGACAGGGCGCGGCTGTCTGTGACCTGAGGACCCCATGACGCTCAGCACCCCACTAGCCAGCCAGAGAACTCACCGCCCCGCCAAGGCGATGGCGAATGTGGGGTCTCATTTCCTTCGCATTTTCTGGAGACAGTCTTCTTGTGGGTTTGGTTATGGCCCTTTGAGGCTGGTAGGCTCAGGCAGGCGCGGATGTGGGGTCTCCCCAGTTGTGAGTCTCTCCTGTTGTGCTGCTGGAGAGGAGGCCGCGCGCCGGGGTGGGGGAACCCGCTGGCCCCAGTGCGAGGTGGCCCTGGGCTAGAAGTCCGTGGGCCCCCGTGAGCCCCGACTGCTGGTTACAGGGATGTCTGGGGCCTCTGGGGATCGGGGTCAGACCAGAGCCAGGGCCCTGTGCCCCCCAGGGCCTGCTTCTTTCCCTCCCTCGGGGCACCGTCGCCCTGGTAAACGCCGCAGGTCCTTGCGGAAGACGGGGACAAGGTGGCCAGCGGGCGTGTGCAGCCGTGCCCGGGGTCCTCCCTCCAAGCACAGGGTCTGGGGCCGTGAACTGGCTCTGGTCTCGGAGCTGACCCAGGGTGGGGGGGGGAGGGAGGTGGGAGGAGGGGGGGGCGGAGGGGGAGGGGGAGGGGCGGGGGGAGGTGGGGCGAGTGTCTCTCTTGTTGGGATTCAGGTGGGACGTTTGCCCGCTTGACCCAGGACGTTTCTGCTCATACGATCGAGTGTGGATTCCATGGGCATCCCGTCTATTCCCCCCTAGGAATGCCGTGATCCCCCCGCGGTCACCGCGCCTCTCTGCGAGCCACACTGTTGACGGCCACCTGGACTCCACCGTCCCGGGAGCCATGCCCAGCTGGCCTTGGGTGGCTGAACCCCGCCGTTCAGCCCCTGCTCCCTGGGATCCGACTGCCCTCACCGCGTGCAGGTTCCCGGGTCAGAGGCTGGAGCACCCCACCCCCCACCCCCACCCCCACAGTCTGGGAGATGTGGCCTGCAGAGGACAGTGACCATGGGGCTCCACCAGGACGCCTGGGGCCCCATCCATGGTGGTGAGACAGGCATGTCCGGGACCCCTCGGGGCGGGCGAGAGGTTCCATGATAGATGGACTCTGGTGTCCAATCTCCCGACGCCTCTGGGTCCCCTTCTGCAGAGACAAGGTGGCTATGGCATTTCAGCCTCACGCAGTGTGGCCACGGCTGGGTCTGTGTGCCACCACCCTGAGCACAACACGAAATGCAGTTTGCTCAGTGCCCGCATCGGCACTCTGTCCTCCGTTAGTGGCCGCCTGTCTGCGTCAGCTGGGGACGCGCTGCCTCTGGGGGGCAGGGCCCCTCCTGCGGTCCGGGCCCCACGGGAACCAGCCGAGGGGCTGGTTTCTGTAACATGTTAGGGAGGGGGGGAATTCATCAGCTTCCTTCACTCTCTTGCTCAGGAAAGCACTCTTTTCCTAAAGGTAAACATTTGACCCCTTTTCAGGATGCTGTTTTTTCTCCTTTTCGTTTTTACCATATAAGCATTGCTCAGGATAGCAAAGACTCTCATCAATGTTATTTTAAAATTGTCTCCTTTATTTGTTGCACAGAGTAGCGTGTGAGAGCGATTCAATCCGCGTGTGGACTCCTGTCTCCCTGCTGGCCACAACAGAGGGCCACGGACCACGGAACTGAAAACAACCGAAAGGGACTCTCACGGTTCTGGGGCCAGCCAGGCATCTGGAATCTGAGAGGTGTCGCGAACCTGGTCTCTCCTGGAGGCTCTGGGAGAACCCTTCCTGCCTCTGCCGCCATGGCCACTTGGCCTTCTTTCTTGTGTCTCTCTGGGTGTCCCCTCCTGTCTCTTGTAAGGATATTGGCATTTGATTTAGGTCCACCCTAAACCCAGGATGATCTCCTCCCGGGCCCAAAGATGGTGACCCTCGAGGTTGCCAGGCAGACGTGTCCTTTGGGCGTCGTCCAACCACAGCGTCCCAGCACAGCCTCCCTTACGGATCCGGGAGCACCGGGGGGCTCTGCCTGCCCCCGGCCGGCAGGGTGGGGAGAGGCTCTTGGACGCTGATGTTTTCAGCAGCAGCTAAGGGAACGAACATACTAGCAGGAGACGATCCTCGTCCCGGTGGAGATCCAAGGTGGTGGGGAGGGGACAAGCAGGAGGCTGTGACACTGCCTGTCCCCGTGCTTAGGGGGAGGACCCCAGGGCATGGCTGCACACGTCCACTGGTCACCTTGTCCCTGCCTTCCCCAAAGGACCTGCGGCATTTACCAGGGTGATGGTGCCCGGAGGGAGGGAAAGAAGCAGGCTTTGCGGGGCACAGGGCCCTGGCTCTGGACCGACCCCCTTTCCTGCTGCTTCCCTGTGGGCTTTGTCAACAGCAGGCACTGGCGGGGGCCGTGGCGAGGAGCTTGGGCGATGCTTTGGGGGGCACGCTGGGGTGGTGGGGTGTCTGTGGGGGTGTCGGTGTTTGGGGGTACAGGCGGGGGGACAGAGGGGGGCAGGCGTGGAGGGGTGTGGAGGGCAGGGGGCAGTCGGCAAGGGGGCAGAGAGCAGAGGGGATGCATTGGGTGGTGTTGGGGGTGCGTGGGGGTGCATCAGTGGTGAGGGGAGGGAGGGAGCATGGGAGGGGGAGCCTGGGGGAGGCGAGTCGGGGGGCCAGGCATGGAGGGGTGCGGGGGCGCTGGCGTGGAGGGGCATCGGGGGCCATGGGGGGCATTGCCGTGGGCAGTCGTCGGTGGGGGCAGTGGGCCTCCTGCCCCTTTCAGCCCCCCACCAGCCGCCCGGTGCCTCCTGTGCACACCAGCTCGGCCCCGGGTCTGAGCACCTGGGTCCCGTAAGCCCCCCTCTCCCTCTCTGTTCTCTGGGCTCACGGCCTGCGTCTGCTAATGCCCGGGTCCCTGTCGGGATGTGCGGCCTTCAGAACTAAGTAACGATTCCCCGGGTGAACTCCCCTCCGTTCGTGACACCTGTCACGGTTCAGGTTTCTCCGACTTGCTAGAAGTTTCTGTGGCTGACGGGTCGTTCTATCCAGCTCAGGCCCTATGGGAGGGTCACGACTCGGGGCCCTAGGTATTTGGAGGAGGGCCAGGCACCTCTGCAGAGCACCGTCCTGCTTTGGAGAAGTGGGTCCTGCCTTGCTCCTGGGCCCCGTGGGGCTGGCTGGCACGGGGCCAGCGAGTGGGGCCATCGAGCTCTGCTGCCCCGTGAGCAGAGTCCTTGGGCCGCCACGCTGCGGGCAGGCCTCGGGGCCCCGCCGGGCTCTGGGAGGCGGCGCCTGCGAATCAGGGGGGCCGCTCGTGGGGCTGGGGAGGCCGTGTGGAGGGACCACCGGCGGCAGGGCCACTGCCTCCGTCCACAGCTGTGGCCAGCTGCCTGAGACTGGGGCCTAGTTTACGGGGTCCTGCAGGGTCGTCGGCTGGCTCCCAGTAGGACGGAGGCTGGAGCGTGGGCTCGGCCGGCAGCTCGTGGCCGCGGAGCAGAGTCTGGGGCATCGAACTCCGGCACAGCTGTGTTTCAGGGCCCGGACAGCAGGGGGGGCGCAGTGAGGCACTGAGCCAAGTCGGTGGTGGGCCCGGGAGGCCGCTTCCCCCTGGGGGCTGTCCCCGCAGCTGTACCGTTTCTTTATGGTCCACTGGTTTGGGGGGAAGGGGAAGGATTTGCCCACTGGTTACCTTCGGCCCCTGGTCGGAACATCACCTGCTGGGGCGACGTCCCCACAAGCAGGGCTGTGCCCGAGGGGTGTCGGCCAGGTGTGCAGGGGAAGCTGGGGGGGGGGGGCCCTGGGCGGGAAGGAAGGCTGTCACGACGCGCTTGCTGGAGGCCGCTGGGACGCCCCCCAGTGCTGCTGCTGAGTGGCCGCTGGGACGAGCCTCAGAGGTGGTGTGGCAGGGGTGCGGCTGGCCCCTGCAGACAGAGCTCTGGCCTGCTCATCCAGGGGCTACTTGCCGGGACTGGGAAGTGGCCAGAGGTCTGGACCCACACGGATCCCCAGAGAGCGGCTGGAGACTTGGCCGAATGCCCCGGGGCCTAGAAAACGGTTGTAAGACGGGATCGAGGAGTCTGGGAAGGAGGGGCCGGACGCGCCCCTGCGATGCGCAGGGGTGCAGCCCTTGGTGTCCCACGTGAGTGCCCACCCAGGATGCCAGAGGACCAGTTCAGATGGCGCCTGTCACCTCTTTCCCGGGTCCCTCTGTGGCTCGCTCAGTGGCCCATGAGCACAGTGGCCTTCATGGCAGGATGGAGGTTCTGCCTGCTGACCGCAGGGCCAGCCCCGGGGGACAGGGGACAGGCCAGCCGTGGGTCCTCATCCGTCACGGAGGACCGGCAGCCGGCCCCGTTTCCCTGGGCGTGGGTTTGCTTGCTGCCCACGGAGCACGGCCCTGCGCCCCGACGCCCCACGGCTTCCCGCTGACGCTTTCTCCTTGGAGCAAAGAAGGCCAGCAAGGCCTCCAGCCGCGCCTGCCTCCCTCACCAGGCCCTGCGCCCCGTGAGCGCCGGCCTGATATCAGACTGGCGGCCCGAGCCGATCCAGCTGTGGTGCCCGCCGGGGGCTGGCCGGGAGGGAGGCGACGTCCATGCCTCTTCTCGGGGTCCTGGTGGCGCTCGCTCTCACACCCGGCCACCTGCCCTTCCAGTGTGGTCCCTCATTCGCGTTTGGAGGGCTTGGTTCCTAAGGGAGGGCCGCTCCCACCACGGACGCGGGACCCGCTGTTGGAGTCACCGGTCGGGAGTGGCCGGCGGTCCCTCCTGCCTCCGAGCCGCCGCGGGAGGCGTGGAGCCGCCGTCCTGGCTGGGGTGGCTTCTGAGGGGAGGTCAGGTGGTGGCTCTGACACGGAGCAAGTGCATGGGGCCCAGGGAGGCCAGGACCGAGGCCAGACGCCTGTGACCCGGAGTAATAGTGAGTGCTTGTTTCCACACGCCTTACCTCGAAATAATTTTCGGCTTCCAGAAGAGTTGCAAAACAGCAGAGGTGAAGCGTGTACCCTGACCAGCTTCCACTCACGGCGCCGCACTCAGCCTAACGACTCTCGCTGGTTCCCGTCGGGCGCCACGCGCGGACTCTCTCTGGACGTCTCTGGCCTCTCCGCTGTGCCCTTGTGTCCAGATCGCACATCGCATCGGCTGCCACATCTCTGCTCCGTGACAGCTCCTTGCCCCTCCCCTGTCTCCCTCGGCCTCGGTCCTTTTGAACAGCCCCGATCGGTGATTTTGTAGAACGTCCCTCAGGTTGAGTTTGTCGGACGCTTTCTCACGGCTGAGTGGAGGTTTGGCAGAGGTGAGGTGCCCCTCTTAGCGTGAGACGCGGGTTCCCGACGTGGCTGTGCTGGGTTCCCGGCCGTGCTAACCCCCTCCTGTGGGTGAGGGGGTGCCTGCCAGGCTTTTCCACCACTTTTCTACTCCTTACCGTTTGCTACTGCTTGACTTATGACTATCTGCAGGCAGTTACTTTGAGTCTCTGTGCGTGTTTCTCTGCAGACGTGGGCCCCGACCGTGACATCTGTCAGTAGGCACCGCCTGCAATCAACCCCACAGTGTCTGCTGCTGATTTCGGCCTCCCTGTCTCCTTGTACATTAATCGGTTGGAACTCCTCTATAAGAATGACCCGTTCCTTCCCATTCGTGTACTTACTCAATCATTCATATCACAATGGACTCGTTGATAGTTGTTTGATTCCCTGGGTTGTAATCTCATTTTACAGCCACAGACTTGTTTTGCTTAAATTGTTCTGGCTCCAGCCTTTGGGTGCTGCCTCAGGCGGCCCTCTGTGGCCTTGTGACGCACATCCGTCATTTTTGGAACAGTTCCTTATTTTCTGACGCCACGAAGTGCTCCAGGCTTTTTCATAATTTCCTTTTCCAGAAACTCAATTGCTTCTCCAAGGAGCCCCGTTTCCTCTTATTGGAGAATGGTATTTATTTACTTTTATTTTTTAATGTTTATTTATTTTGAGTGAGAGAAAGAGAGAGAGAGAACAGGGGAGGGGCAGAGAGAGAGAGAGAGAGAGAGACAATCCCAAGCAGGCTCCCTGCTGTTAGTGCAGAACCCGATGCGGAGCCCAAACTGACTAACCGTGAGATCATGACCTGAGCCAAAGTCAAGAGTTGGACGCTTAACTGACTGAGCCCCCAGGCACCCCTGGAGAATAGCATTTAAAAGTCAAAACCTGGGTCCTGGGTGTGGTCATGACTCCTGGAACGCAGGTCCTCTCAGAGGTACATGTTTGTGTCTTAGCTACATTTACACATCCGTCTATCTATTTCCATCTATTATCTCTATCATCTATCATCTATCTATCTGTCTATCTATCTATCATTTACTCAGTGCTTATCGTTTTAAGCCACTGGGTTTGGGATGTTTTGTTATGCAGCAGCAGCTGACTGATACCTGTGGCTGGGACTTTGCAGACTATGTTTGCAGGCTCCCTGGCCAGCGGGCTTCCTGGAAGTCACTGTTGAGAGATGGGGAGGGGGGGGGAGAATGGATTTGCTTCCTTTTTCCAGCTCCTTTGGAGCCCCTCCACTCACAGAGGATGGCTCCCATCCTTGGGCACTCCCACCATCAGCCATGCCAAACCCCTCAGTGCCCCACTCCCCACACTGCTCCAGGTCCTGGTGGCCCCACCTGTCCTTTTTTGTCCCCACCCAGCTATGGGAGTGGAAGCTGCTCTCTGCTACTCCTAATGTCAGTGACTCAGGGCCCCCTTTTGCTCTTCCAGCCTCTAGCACCTGAGTAACCAATTCTCTGAATCCTCTCTTTTTGAAATGCCTAGTGTGGTTTCCTTTTTCTTATGGGACAGTAATTGATAAAGGGTCAGTCCAGGGTCCAAGGGCTAGAGAGAAGCTACAGAACAGGTGAGGGGACAAGTGGGGCCCCAGAGACAGAGTCTCTGGGAGGAGGGGCTTCACAACATGTGGGATGCCACAAAAGCAGGATTTGGGGGATGTATAGCACTAAACAGTTACAATAGAGAAGAAGAAAGAAGGGTCTTGCATCAGTGACCTAAGCTTCCACCTTAAGAAATTAGGAAAGAAAAAAAGCTAATTAAACCTAGAGTAAGAAAGGAATAAGATGAAGCAAAAAACAAAATGAAGCAGCAGAGGAAAAAAATCAATGAATCAGAAAGCTGGTTCTTTGAGAAGATCAATAACATTGATAAACTGATAGGAAATAGAGAAGACCCAGAGTATAAACACTAGGAATGAGAGGTGACATCACTACAGATCCCACAGATGTTAGGAAGATAATAAAGGGAATATTATGGATAACTTTCTGCCACTAAATGTAGCAACTGAAATGAAATGGAGAAATTTCTTGAAAGACATAATTTACTGAAGCTTGTTCAAACAGAAGTAATTGGAAAGGCTCTCTCTATTAAAGAAATGGAAAAAAAAAACCCAAAAACCTTCCTACAAAGAAAGCTCCAGGCCCAGATGGTTTCACTGGTGAATTCCATCAAACATTAAAAAAATTTTTAACGTTTATTTATTTTTGTGAGACAGAGAGAGACAGAGTGTGAGCAGGGGAGGGGCAGAGAAAGGGAGACACAGAATCCAAAGCAGGCTCCAGGCTCTGAGCTGTCAGCACAGAGCCTGACACGGGGCTTGAACTCATAAACTTTGAGATCATGACCTGAGCCAAAGACGAACGCTTAACTGACTGAGCCATCCAGGCATCCCCATCAAACATTTAAAGAAGAAATAACACCAATGCTGCACAGACTCTTCCAGAAAAATTGAAAAGGAAGGAACATTTCCCACCCCTTTCTCTGAGATCAGTATTAATTACCCTGATGCCCAAACCACACAAAGACACTACAAGAAAGGAAACTATAGACTAACATCCCTCATGAACATAGATGCAAAAACTCTAAATAAAATTTTGGTAAATTGAATCTAACAGCCTATGGAAGTCATGACTGATTGGGGTCTATTACAGGAATGCAGGGTTGTTTAGGATTCAAGTCAATGTATTTCATCATATTGCCAGACTAAAGAAGAAAAATCATATGATCCTCTCAATAGATGCCAAAAACAAAATTAGCAAAGTTCAACACCCATTCTGATAAAAACTCTCAGCAAACTAAAAGAAAAGACGTTCCTGGTAAATGGCATTCATAAAAAGACTATGGCTGACATCATATTTAGGGACTGAATGCTTGTTCCTGAAAGTAGGAAAAAGACCAGGATACGGGCTCACACCTTATCCAGCCACTGCTGTGCTGGAAACCACAGCCAGTGCAGCCAGCAAGAGAGATAAACTTAAAAAACGCATCTAGACTGGTCAGGAAGCAGTAAAAGTGTCTTTATTCACAGATGACATGACCTTCTATGAACAAAATCTGGAATCTACAAAAGTAACTGGAATTAACGGGTGAGTTTATCAAGGTTGTAGGTACTACAAGATCAATATGCAAAAATCAATTATATTTTCATAAACTGGCAACAATGAGAAATTTAAATAAAAGCACCACTTTCAATAGTGTGAAAGTGTGAAAAATATGAAATACTTAGAGAAAAATCTGACAACAGATGTGACAGGCCCATGTGACTGAGTGCCACAACACATTGCTGAGAAAAATTACATAACCAACGGAGAGATAGACTGTTTCTGTGGGTTGGAAGATGTGGTATCGCTAAGATCCAATTCTTAAGCTCATCCATAGATCTGATGCGATCTCAGTCAAAATCCTAGCAGCTGGGAACCTCTGATTTCTTGTTACTCATATCGGGTTTCTCCAAAGAGCAGTGGTCAAACTTCTGTGAAAAATGGCCACAGCACTGTCAATCAGTGGACAGCATGAGCTCAGGGTAGACAGGACTCAGGGACCACTGTATGGCTCTGCCATTCTCTGGCTAGTGAGCTCAGGCAGCTCCTTCACCCTCCCTGATCTCAGTTTCCTCATCTCTGGAATGGAGTAATGTGAGCAGCTGCCTCCTGGAGATGTGGAGGGCTTTAATGAAGTGGGGAAATTCAACACTTGGCCACTGTCTGTGTATGGTAAGCCCTCATGGGGTGTGAGCTCTGAGGAGTTGCTACAGAAGGCACATCCACTCACCCTAAGAGATTTCATTTGTTCATCCCTTCACTCATCCATCCGCCCACCTACCCACTCACTCATCCATCCATCCATCCACCCATCCATCCATCTATCCATCAATCATCCATCCACAGACCCATCCATCCACCCACCCATTCACCTATCCATCCATCTAACATCCATCCACACATCCATCATCCATCCATCCATACATACATCCACAGACCCATCCATCCACCCAGCCATTCACCTATCCATCCATCCATCC
>NW_026057579.1:40456536-40462752 GCF_023721935.1 Panthera uncia
CACCTTCTCAGACCCCAGGGGAGGACTCCCACCTTCTCAATCCCAGGAGAGGACCCCATTCTCAATCCCAGAGGAGAACTCCTGCCTCTCATACTCAGGGCAGGAGGGGCTGGGCTGGGTGTCCAGTGTCAGGCCAGGATTTCTCTGAATCCCAGCAGGGCAGAGGAAGCCTGGCATGGAAAATCACTGCCTTGGGGGGGCTGTGAGGGGCCCCTGTTCCTGGGTTTCCCCGGGGCTCAGTGCCAGCCTGTTCAGCCCCACGGGGAAGTGGCACAATGGGCCTGCTGGCCCAGCTGGCTCTGGTTTCCTAATCCCTGCTGCTCCTGGCTCAGGCCACATACTCGTGCCCGGGTCCCTGGGTCCCTGCAGAGAGGACAGTTCCTGGGCCTGGGGCTGGTGGCACAGTGGGATGGGAGGAGGCGCTCCATCCCAGGCCCCCCAGGAGTGCCAGGCTCACTGCCCCTGGCTCCCAGCCATCCTCTTAGACCCTGGGGGATCGGCCCCTTCTTGGGGCCCCAGGAATCATCGGGTGGCGTGAACAGGCTTCTCGTCCCTAGATGCTGTCACTGTGGTGCGGAGGTCTTGTCTGCGGAGGAAGGGCCACACGGAGGTGCAGGCCAAGGTGCTGACTCTAGCCGGGTCACTGTATCCGAGGGCAGCTTGGGTCAGGGAGGAAGGGTGTCCCACGCCCCCACGCTCTGGACATCCATCTCATCCAGAGTCTCAGTGATTGTTGACGTGAGTGCCCCCCGCCCACACCTGCCCCTGAAGCTCGGGGACGACTTGACTGTAATTTGTGGAGGCTGAGACTCGGTTCTCTCCCCACCTGCCAGGAGACAAAACTCCGGGCCAGGCAGGGGAGGCTAACAGCCTGGGGCCACGTTCCCCTCGAGGACGTCCACTCCCAGCCTCCTGCCGGCCCTCCCGTGTCCCAGAGGACGTGTTTCGGCACAGCGTCCCCTGGCTGGGCTTCCCAAGTTTCAGTTACAGGTAACTCCAGAGACTGGATCAGCCTGGGAACAGGAGGGGATTAGGGAGCGGGCGGAGCTGGGGGCCTGATGTTACCCAGTGGGCCGCCCTCCGAAACCAGCCAAGGAGCAGAGTCTGCACAGAGATGAGGCAGCCTCTGGGCCTCACCGGAGCCCACTGCCTTGGGGGGCTCAGGGCCCCAGTCGGGGCAGGGCCTCCGGAGCGGGAGAGCAGGGAGGGAGGAGCAAACACGGGGCAGTGGGCCTCCCTGGGAGCCCCCCTCAGGGAAGCACCTCCTGCAACCCTCGCTCTGCTGGGATGTGGGACAGGGTGGGCGGGGGCCGGGAGGACCAGGGGCCTGTGGGATGTGGGCGCGCAGGACCTCCCCGGGTGGGCCCTGTCCCGCTTGCTGCTGGGAGGGCGTGTTGTTCGGAACCGGGGTCATGGGTGCTGGGGCGTCCTGAGAAGGGCTAGCTTTACTGAGGGCTAATAAAAAGATAAACCACAGATAACTTGAATCAATATTTCCCAAGTGACACCACAGGAGCCCCCACAGCTGTTTTCCTGATAACCTGGCAAACGCCCCACCCACGCTTTGCCCCTCCCCTGCTCTCCCCGCCTCTGCCGGTCCTGCTGGGCCATATAAGGCCCGGACCCCTGCCCCAGTTGCTCTCCCCCGCCACCCTTCTGAGCCACCATGGGGCTGCCGCTAGCCGGCCTGGTGGCTGTCTGCCTGGCCCTCAGCTCAGCTGGGGGTGCGGAGCTCCGGAGAGGTGAGAAGGTGGTCAGTGGCGTGTCCTGGGAGGCAGGATGGCCGAGGCAGCTCAGAGCGGAGGCCTTCCTCCGCCCAGCCTCTGGGGTGCACCGCTTGGGTCGGGCATCCTGCCCTCCGACTTTGGGTGGAAGGAAGGAGGAAGGAAGGTGGTCTTGGGTGCCTGTCATCCCTTTGAAGGTGATCTTCGGGCCAGAGTCTGTGGCCAGGTGGTGGTGCCAGGTGCAAACACCTGAGCTGGGCCTTTGTCCAGGGACCTGGTGGGTCGGGGGGGGGGGGGGGCAGGGGCAGTCGAGAGGGGCTGGGTGTCAGGGCCCCTTGGAGGGCCAAGGCCAAGGTAGCCCTTCCGCAAAGTGGGGTGTTGGCCGCGTGCCGAAGGGGTCACTCCAGCCTGAAAAGAGTGGGAACGCGGGATGGGGGTGTCTCTGTCCCATTTGGGTGACAAAGCCGCTGGGTGTGGGAGGAAGTTGGCCCCAAATGTCTGGACACAAAGTGGGCACCCAGAGACGCCATCCTGGTGGGTGAGGGGCGGTGGGAGCAGGGGGATGCCGGACAGGGTGTGGCAGTGGTGGGGCAGGGGTCCCTGGACCAGGTGGACAGGGTGCCCTGGGCTCCGGGAAGTCTCTCTATCCTGCTTGGTGCCAGGCTGGGCGCACGGGGGTGGCGGCTGGAAATGTCCTTTCAAGGGGCTGAGACCCCCTGGTCAGGGCGGCAAAGGTCCAGCAGGGGCCAGTCCTGCAGGATGGCCTCGTGGACGGTCCCCAGAGGGCAGCTGTGGGGCGGGGCCTCGGGACAGGCTTCCCGGGGCCTGGCCCGCTCACCCTGTGTGTCCCTGCTCCCCCAGAGGGCAGGACCCGGAACCATGGCCACAGCGTCTGCAGCACTTGGGGCGACTTCCACTATAAGACGTTCGACGGCGACATCTTCCGCTTCCCGGGCCTCTGCGACTACAACTTTGCGTCTGACTGCAGGGACTCCTACAAGGAGTTTGCGGTGCACCTGAAGCGGGGCCTGGGACGAGACGGGGCTCACCCCCAGCTCGACTACATCCTGCTGAACATCAAAGACGACACTATCTACCTCACCCGCCAGCTGGCGGTGCTGAACGGGGCCGTGTGAGTGGGGCTGGGTGGCCCCGCGAGGCCCTCCACCAGCTAGGAGGGTGTCGGGTTTGAGTTTGGGTCACTGACCCATGCAGCAAACACCTATGGGCCCCCGCCAGGAGCCCCCATGGGTGCGAGGGGCTTCACCCATCCTGTACTGGGGGCCCCAGGCCCCCCCCCCTGTTACCCAGGCTCGAGTTACCCAAGGGGGGGCCGCGGGAGGCCCTCTCCCCTCCCCAGCTATTGTCCCCCATTGTCTCGGGAACAATGGGCTCTAAGCTGCATTCCTGCCCAGCCTCCTGCAGGGTGTGCCCTTTGTTTCCCCAGGGGGTTGTGTATAGGCCCACGGGGCACAGAGCTGGGGCCTGGAGGAGGGGCATAAAGAGGGACAGGGGCAGGCGGGAAGCCAGCCCAGCCAAGGTGGACAGGGCTGACCTGCCACGGCCCCGGCTGCCCCGGAGGGTGGCCATGCCGTCTGTGGCCCTGGCACTGGGAGCGGAGGCCACCCCACCCACAGGACGTGCAGCCTCAGTCCCCTCTGGGCAGTGGGTGACTGTGTGGGCCTGCGCGTGACTCCCTCCCGGCGCCCCTCCCCAGGGTCAGCACCCCGCACTATAGCCCCGGGCTGCTCATTGAGAAGAGCGACGTCTATACCAAGGTCTACTCCCGCGCGGGACTCACCCTCATGTGGAACCGGGAAGACTCCCTCATGGTGGGTGCAGCCCCCGCCACAGCCGGGGGTGCCTAGCGGAGCTCAGGGGCCAGCGGACCGGCCCCCGTCACGAGCGGACCGGCAGCAGAGGGGGCCCCTCGGGGCCCAGGGTGCGGGGGGGAGGCGGGCTGGCCCTTCGCCCACCCCCCACCCCTGTCCTGGTCCTCAGCGATCCCCGGTGCCAGGACACCCCGGGGCTGACCCCAGCCTCCTGTCGTACCGGGCGCCCGAGCGGAGGGAGGTGCTGGGGACCAGCCTGGCCGTGGTCCCGCTCACCTGCCTCCCGTTCCCCCTCCAGCTGGAGCTGGACAGTAAGTTCCGGAACCACACGTGTGGCCTCTGCGGGGACTACAACGGCCTGCACGTCTATTCAGAGTTCCTCTCTGACGGTAGGGTCTCCTTGGGGGCCTGGCGGGTGGGGCGTGGGCGCTGGGTCCCTGCCGCTGCCCCGCTGACAGGCCTGCGCCCCCAGGTGTGTCCTTCAGTGCCATCGAATTTGGGAACATGCAGAAGATCAAAAAGCCCGGGGCGGTGTGCGAGGACCCCGAGGAGGAGCCCGCGGGAGAGTCCTGCTCTGAGCACGTGAGTCGCTGGCGGGGGAGGAGCCGTTCCCGGGAGGGAGGCGGGGGGGGGGGGGGGGGGGCGTCTGGGGGTGTCGCGGAGAAGAGGAGGGCGGGAGCGGCCCTCATCCCCTCACCCCCGCGTCTGTCTGCCAGCGCGCCGAGTGCGAGAGGCTGCTGACGGGCTCGGCCTTCGAGGACTGCCTGGGCCTGGTGCCGCTGGAGCTGTACGTGCAGGCCTGCGTGCAGGACCGCTGCCGGTGCCCGCTGGGCGCCTCGTGCGTCTGCAGCAGCCTCGCCGAGTTCTCCCGCCAGTGCTCGCACGCGGGTGGCCGGCCGGGCACCTGGAGGACCCCCGTGTTCTGCCGTAAGCGCCGCGGTGCCGCCGGGCGGGTGGGGGCATGGGCACCGCGGGGCCCTCGGGGCGGGGGCCGTCCAGGGACGGGGCGGCCTGGTGCCCTGCATCCCGGGCCCTGTACCCTGGGCCCCCTGCACCCGGCCCCCTACACCTCGGCCCACTTGTACCCCAGCCCCCCGTACCCTAGCCCCCTTGTACCCTGGCCCCCCGTACCCGGCCCTGCTGTACCCCAGCCCCCTGTACCCCGGCCTCCCTGCACCCTGGCCCCCTGCACCCTGGCCCCCTTGTACCCCGGCCCCCTGAACCCCGGCACCCCTGCATCCCGGCCCCCTGCACCCCGGGCCCCCTGAATCCCGTGCCCCCTGCATCGTGGCTGCCTTGCATCCCGGCCCCATAGTACGCTGGGCCCCCTGCACCCCAGCCCCACTGTACCCCGGCCCCTTGTACCCTGGCCTCCCTGCACCCCGGCCCCCCAGTACCCCAGCCCTCCTGTACCCCAGGCCCCTGTACCCCGGGCCCCCTGAATCCTGGGCCCCCTGCATCCTGGTCCCCCTGCATCCCAGCCCCGTTGTACCCTGGGCCCCCTGCACCCCGGCCCCACTGTACCCCGGCCCCCTGCACCCCAGCCCCCTGCACCCCGGCCCCCTTGTACCCCGGGCCCCTGTACCCTAGCCCCCTGCACCCTGGCCCCCCTGCATCCCGGCCCCCCGCACCCCGGGCCCCCTGTACCCCTGCGTACGTGTCCGCTCAGAGGCCTGCCTTTGCCTTTGCAGCCAAGAGCTGCCCCAAGAACATGGTTTACCTGGAGAGCGGCTCACCCTGCATGGACACCTGCTCACACCTGGGAATCAGCAACCTCTGTGAGGAGCACCGCATGGACGGCTGTTTTTGCCCGGAAGGTGTGTGCTGTGGAGGCCTCGGGGCGGTGGCTGGTGGGTGGGCGCTGCCCTGAGATGGCCCGCCCAGGCCCGTGTGCCCTGGGACCGGGGGACGGTGGGGGGAGGTCAGCGATGGCGCTGGACACGAGGGGCGGTGCCCTCTTCCCTGACACTGGGTAGAAGGGACACAGAAGCTGAAGACTGCCTCCCAAGTGCACACAGTGGGGCTTCAGGGAGTCTCGGTGGGAGGACTCCTTCCTGGTCATCACCCCGAGAGCACCTGTCCCGCTGCCCTGCTCACAGAGCCTGGAGGCCCCCAGGGAGGTGGTCTGGAGGCTGTGTTCCC
Organism: Panthera uncia; assembly: GCF_023721935.1. NCBI lineage: Eukaryota > Metazoa > Chordata > Mammalia > Carnivora > Felidae > Panthera > Panthera uncia. The sequence continues at coordinate 40,462,235 of NW_026057579.1, forward strand.
AAGGCAGATCCCTGACCGGGTGATGTGTGGGGGCACAGGTGTCCCCGAAGGACCAGAGGGGCCTGCGGGTGGGAGGCCTGGCTGGCAACCCCACCTGGGAGATTGCCCCATCACAGGCCAGCCCGGGGCTGCGGCCCTGCCGGAGAAAGCCCCGCTGTGGGGATTCTGGGGTTTTCCGAGGCTGGCCGAGGATAACGTCTCTTCCCTACCCTCCAGGCACTGTGTATGATGACATTGAGGGCAGAGGCTGCATTCCCGTCAGCCAGTGTCACTGCAAGGTCCACGGGCACCTGTACTTGCCCGGCCAGCAGATCACCAACGACTGCGAGCAGTGGTGGGTCCCGGGTCCCGGGCTGGGAGCTGGTGGGCTGGGGGCCGGTGGGCTGGGGGCTGGGGCCCCGGGCTGGGAGCTGGTGGGCTGGGGGCCGGTGGGCTGAGGGCCCTGGGCTGGGGGGTGGGTTTCCTGGGCTCGGTGCCCTGGGCTGGGAGCCTTGGGCTAGGGGCCGGTGGGCTGGGGG
>NW_026057579.1:40462762-40471454 GCF_023721935.1 Panthera uncia
CTGGGTGCCCTGGGCTGGGAGCCTTGGGCTAGGGGCCGGTGGGCTGGAGGGGGCAGCTGAGCCTGACCCTGTGCCCCATGGCCCACAGCGTCTGCACCGCCGGCCGCTGGGTGTGCAAAGACCTGCCATGCCCAGGCACCTGCGCCCTGGAGGGCGGCTCCCACATCTCCACCTTTGACGGGAAGAAGTACACTTTCCACGGGGACTGCTACTACGTGCTGGTCAAGGTAGCTGGCCGGGCGGCGAGCGGGCACGGCTGGCTCCCGGCCCTGCATCTGGCTCTGTGTGGGTCACTGCCACCGTCCCTGTCCCCTGCAGGGCGACCACGACTCCTACGCCCTCCTGGGTGAGCTGGCCCCCTGCGGCTCCACGGACAAGCAGACCTGCCTGAAGACGGCAGTGCTGCTGACCGACAACAAGAAGAACGTGGGTGCCCCCGCCCCTCCCCGCCCGGCGCCCCTGGGCCCCCAGGGCCCCTCTCAGCCCCACCGTCCCCTCTGCCTGTCCCGCAGATGGTGGCCTTCAAGTCGGACGGCAGCGTGCTGCTGAATGAGCTGCAGGTGAACTTGCCCCACGTGACTGGTGAGTCCTGCCCCCTCCCCCCCCCCCCCCATGACTGGTGGGTCCATGGGACGCCCAGTCGGGGGTGGCGCTGGAGGAGGTGCAGCCCCCTGCAGCTCCAGAGCCCCTGCCGACGAGGGGGACCCCCGCCCCCTGCCTTGCAGCCAGCTTCTCCATCTTCCAACCATCCTCCCACCACCTCATGGTGAACACCGCCTTCGGCCTCAGGCTGCAGGTGCAGCTGGTGCCCGTGATGCAGCTGTTTGTGACGCTGGACCAGGCCGCCCAGGGGCGCGTGCAGGGTGAGTGGTGCCCTCGGCCTGCCCCCGCAAGGGCCCCGCTCGCTCGGGGCCTGCCCCCTGGCGCCCTGCCCCTTCCCAACCCTGTCCCGGCCCCTCAGGCCTCTGCGGGAACTTCAACGGCCTGGAAGGGGATGACTTCAAGACGGCGGGCGGGCTGGTGGAGGCCACAGGGGCCGGCTTCGCCAACACGTGGAAGGCCCAGTCGAGTTGCCACGACAAGCTGGACTGGCTGGAGGACCCCTGCTCCCTCAACATCGAGAGCGGTGAGGCTCGGCCCCGCCGGGTGCACGGGACGCCCCGCGGGACCCATTGGCCGGGTGGGGCTGGGGGGGGGCCGGCTGGCCAGCCTGTCCAGCTGCTGCTTTCTGCCGCGTGGCTGGGTAGGGTGGTCCACGGTGGCTGCCCGCCAAGAGTCACCGCGGAGGGGCCAGGCTTGCTCGCTAATCACTGGGTGGTGGCCCTCGCCCAGGGGCTGGTCTGGGGACATGACACGTGCCTTCCCACCCACCGGGTCAGGGCAGGTTGAGCGTGGGGCGGCTGTGGGGGTGTGGCCTCGCATTGGGCTGGAGGGGACTGGGCTCCAGGGGACCGAGTGGGTTCCAGCCTGGGCAGCCAGGCAGCGGGGCTCAGGGGACCTGCTGGAGGGGCCTGCCCCTGCTGAGGCTCTGTCCCTCCTCTGCAGCCAACTACGCGGAGCACTGGTGCTCCCTGCTGAAGAAGACAGAGACCCCCTTCGGCAGGTGCCACTCAGCCGTGGACCCCTCGGAGTATTACAAGGTGGGTGGGACCCGCGTGGGCACTGCCCGTCGCCCGATCTTGCCCGGGAGGTGCGCTCTGTGCGTCGGGCCGAGCCCGACACTTGGCCTCGAGTCTCCCCCTGGGAGCTGCCGACCGTCAGCACGTGCGCGCGCGGGGGTGCCTGCGTGGGTTTGCCCCTTGCGGGGTGGGAGCCGGTGCGTGTGTGTGCGCGTGTGTGCGTGAGCTGCTTCCCTCGTTCACTGCGTGCCTCACTTTCCCCCAGAGGTGCAGGTACGATACGTGTAACTGCCAGAACAGCGAAGACTGCATGTGCGCCGCCCTGTCCTCCTATGCCCGCGCCTGCGCCACCAAGGGCGTCATGCTGTGGGGGTGGCGGGAGCAAGTCTGCAGTGAGTGCCAGCCCCCGCGGGGTGTCTGGCGTCCCCCGTGGCGGGAGGGGTCAGCCCCGCTGTTCCGTGCTGGCAGGGCGGGGCCCAGAACCGCGGCCCGGGGTTCCCGGGGGGCGGGGTTCCCGTGCGCCATCTCAGGGAGACTGCCCTCGTGGGCCCCTTGGCTGGGGTGGGGCTCAGGGACGGCCAGTGGGGCGGGGATCGGGGGGGCCGGGGGCCGTCCCTGCGCCCCTCATGCCCGCCCCACACCTCCGCAGACAAGGACTTGGGCTCCTGCCCCAGCTCACAGATCTTCCTGTACAACCTGACCACCTGCCAGCCCACCTGCCGCTCGCTCTCCGAGGCCGACACCCACTGCCTCAAGGGCTTTGCGCCGGTGGACGGCTGCGGCTGCCCCGACCACACCTTCCTGGATGAGAAGGGCCGCTGTGTGCCCCTGGCCAAGTGCTCTTGCTATCACCGCGGCCTCTACCTGGAGGCCGGGGAAGTGGTCCTGCGGCAGGGGGAGCGATGGTAGGCGGCCTGGGGTTGGGGGACACGGGGGGACCCACGGGCCCGTCCGCCCCCACGAGGGGCCTGTTCACCTCCTGCCTCTTCCCCTCAGCGTTTGCCGGAACGGCAGGCTTCAGTGCGTCCAGATCCAGCTGATTGGCCTTCGTAAGTAGCCTGCGCGTGCCTGGCTCCCCACCCCTCACCCATCCCCGCCTGCTGAGCCCCCCCTGCCCCGCCCCCAGCCCGACCTCCACTGAGCCCAGGCGGCCCCCTCTGTCCCACAGGCTGTCAGGCCCCAAAGATCCACGTGGATTGCAACAACCTGACAGCGCTGGCCATCCAGAACCCGCGACCCACCAGCTGCCAGACGCTGGCTGCCGGCCACGTGCGTGTGGGGGCCGCCGTGGGGGGGGAGGGTGTCCCCAGGCGTCCACACTGGCCCCGGGACCTGGATGTTGGGTCCCGCGCGCACACGGGCCTCACTGGCCCTCCCTGTCCCCGGGCGGGGGAGGTGGTGGCCGGCCGGCCCCCCGTCCAGCCCACTGAGGGCTCGGTGGCCAGCGTAGGGACCCTCGGCCGGCAGCCCTCGCCTGTACCCCCGCCCAGGGCAGAGCCCGAGAGAGGAGAGAGGGCCGGGGTCTGTGGGTGGGGAAGGGACAGAGGGGTGTCTGCCAGGGTCAGGAAAGGGGGCGGCAGTGACGGGGCCAGCCCGGAAGCAAATCCCTGAACGCCACTCCGGCCCCCTGCAGTACCAGACGGAGTGCATCAGTGGCTGTGTTTGCCCGGACGGGCTGCTGGATGACGGCCGCGGCGGCTGCGTCGTGGAAGAGCAGTGTCCCTGTGTGCACAACAAGGACCTGTACTCCCCCGGGGACAAGATCAAGGTGGACTGCAACACCTGGTGAGTGGCCCGCTCACCCCGGCCCCAGGCGCTCTGGCGGGGGCGGGGGGGGGTGTGTGTGTGTGGGTGTGGTTCGTGAGCCGCTCTGGGGCTGTCCGCACAGCGCCCGGCCCGCCGGGCTCCCTCTGAGCAGGGGTGGGGGACTTGCACCCCCGTGGCCCCTCCAGGCCCCCTTCCCACTCTCCTCAGCACCTGCCGGAGGGGCCGCTGGGCGTGCACGCAGGCCGTGTGCTACGGCTCCTGCTCCATCTACGGAAGTGGCCACTACATCACGTTTGACGGAAAGCACTACGACTTTGATGGACACTGTTCCTACGTGGCAGCTCAGGTGAGGCCAGCGGCGTGGCCCCGCACCACGTCCTAAAGCCACTCTCAGCCCACCAAGAAGGGGTCCCCAGTGAGGGGCCCGGGGAGTGAGGGGCTTGTGTGTGCCGTTAAGGGCCCCCTTTTACCAGAGGAGGGCTGAGGCTGGGTGGGGGCCCGGGGCAGCGGTGGCCCGGCCAGTGTGGCTCACGTCCCCCGTGGGTCCCCAGGACTACTGTGGCCACAACTCCTCACTGGGCTCCTTCAGCATCATCACCGAGAATGTTCCCTGTGGCACCACGGGCGTCACCTGCTCCAAGGCCATCAAAATCTTCATGGGGGTGAGTGCCGCCTGATGCCGGGGACGCGCGAGCCCTCGGGGATGCTCCGGGCGCCCAGTGACAGGGCCTCTCCCCTGGGCACAGAGTCTGGAGCTGAAGCTGGAGGGCAAGCACCGCGTGGTGATCCAGCGAGACGTGGGCCACCACGTGTCCTACACCACGCGGGAGGTGGGCCAGTACCTGGTGGTAGAGTCCAGCGTGGGCGTCATCGTCATCTGGGACAAGAGGACCACCGTCTTCATCAAGCTGGCGCCGTCCTACGAGGTGCGTGGCGGCGCCCGGCTGCCGGGCCCCCGGGGCGCAGGAGGGGCCGAGCCACCCTCCCGGGCGGGAGCCGCCTCACCACGCCCGGGGCTCGCTGCCTCCGCAGGGCACGGTGTGCGGGCTGTGTGGGAACTTCGACCGCCGCTCCAGCAACGACTTCACCACGAGGGACCACATGGTGGTGGACAGCGAGCTGGACTTCGGGAACAGCTGGAAGGAGGCCCCCACCTGCCCAGACGTGAGCTTCACCCCGGAGCCCTGCGTCCTGAGGCCGCACCGCCTCTCCTGGGCCGAGAAGCAGTGCAGTATCATCAAGAGCCGGGTCTTCGCCGTCTGCCACAGCAAGGTGCGTGGGCGGGGCCGTGGCGGCGGGCCTGGGCGGGGCCGTGCGCGTGGGCGGGGCCGTAGGCGGGGCCGTGGCGGTGGACCGCATGGATCCTTGGGCAGGGTGGCCCTTCTTGCTCCCGCCGAGGAGCGCCCTGAGGTCACCGTGTGCCTCCTCTCCTCCAGCTTCAGCTCCATTTTCTGGCCTTTACCAGAGGCCCCGCCCTCCCGGAGACCCCTGGCTGGGTCCCCAGCCCTCATGTCTAACAGGGAGGGAGAAAGGACGGAAGCTCCGGGCAGTGGGGGGGGGGGGGGGGGGTGGCCCCCTGTCTCTGGACCTCCCCTGCCGGCCCCCTGGGAGGCTAGTGCTGGGTGACCGTGCCCTGCCCTGGGGGTCCTGAGCTCCTCGGCTGCAGGGGCAGGCCTGGCCCCATGAGGGCAGTGCGGGCCCAGGGCACAGAGGTCTTTTCCCCCAGGTGGACCCCAAGCCCTTCTACGAGGCCTGCGTCCATGACTCGTGCTCCTGCGACACGGGCGGGGACTGTGAGTGCTTTTGCTCTGCCGTGGCCTCATACGCCCAGGCGTGCACGAAGGAGGGGGCCTGCGTGTTCTGGAGGACGCCAGACCTGTGCCGTGAGTGCCCGCCTGTCCTGGGGCGGGGGCCACACTGCGGGTGGGCTGGCCCTCCTTACCCACCCAAGGGATGGAGTGTTTGCAGCCTCTTTCCCTCCTGAGAGCTGTTGCTCGGGGCCAGGGTGGCGTGTGGGCTGCCAGAAGGGAGCTGGCCTCGCGCTCCCTGGATCTGACCCCGCGTCCCCCACAGCCATCTTCTGTGACTACTACAACCCCCCGGACGAGTGCGAGTGGCACTACGAGCCGTGTGGGAACCGCAGCTTTGAGACCTGCAGGACGGTCAACGGGATCCACTCCAACATCTCCGTGTCCTACCTGGAGGGTGAGCGTGCCCCGGGGGCCGAGGCACAGGGTCCTCTGCAGACCCGCAGGGTCGCCTGGGAGAGGCCCCGTGGGGCTGGGGACCTGAGGTCCGGGGCGGACCAGGCCCACCTCGCTGTAAAGCCAAGACCCCACCCAGGCGGGGAGGCGGAAGGAAGCAGGACGGGCGGGTGTCTCACCCAGGGGTCCCGGGGAACCTCCTCAGGGCCTTGGAGTTGAGAACTAGGGATGTGAAGGGGTGAGCCACCTGCAGGTCTGGGGAGGGAGTGCCCTTCCCCACCTCCCCAGGAGGCTGGGAGGGTCCTGGCCATCCCTTTGGCCCTATGGCAGTGTGCAGGGCCCAGCGAGGGGGGGGACCTAGGACTTCCCGGAGGAACCTCCTGGAGAGAAGGCCCTGACATGGTGGGCACGACGGTGGGGTCTGGAGGATGTGCGATCCTCCGTGGCGGTCCAAGCCCTGTGCCCTGTGCCTACCAGGCTGCTACCCGCGGTGCCCCAAGGACAGGCCCATCTACGACGAGGACAAGAAGAAGTGCGTCACGGCCGACCAGTGTGGCTGCTACGTCGAGGACACCCATTACCCACCTGGAGCGTCCGTGCCCTCCGACGAGGACTGCCAGTCTTGGTACCTAAGTTCGAGCTGCAGGGAGCCCGGGGGAGGTCGGGCGCACGCGTGACGTGGCTTCATGTGCACAGGTGCACACGCGAGCATATACCTACACGCACACACCACGCATCCGTGTGTGTGGGTGTGGATGCACGGCCAGGGGCGCACACCCGCAGGTATAGACATGGGAACAGGACGTGGAGACAGGCCAGCCTGTCTCTTCTCAGCCTCCTGCTCTGTCTGGCCTTCGCCTACCTCACCTTGTCCTCCTCGGCCCACAGCTAGACCCCAGTGGGCAGGCTCCTTTGGAGCTGCACCCGGGGTGCACCAGGGAGGGCCTGGGCGGGGGGTGTGTGCTCGGGGTCTGGAGCTCCGTGCTTGCTTTGCAGCATGTGTACCAACTCCTCGGAAGTTGTCTGCCGGCCCGAAGGAGGTGAGCTGCCCTCCCGCCCAGGAGAGCCACCAAGCTGCCTGTCCCTGGACTGTGGGGGTGGGGCCCAGTGTCACCCTCCCCTGCTCCTGCGGTCCCCAGAGGCCCTTCCTGGCTCAGAGCCGGCTCTGACTTGCACCGGCCTCCCCAGGCCTGTGATAAGGGGCCGAGGTCACCCCTTGTGCCATTCAGCTTCTGCGCTCCGATGGGTTTCTGGGGGTGGAGTCCCGGTGGCAGATCGGTCTGCCGCTAGTCGGGGCTGGGGGACACCTAGTCTTTCTCTGATTGGGACAGGCAGGGGGTGTTCGAGAGGCTCTGTCTTGTCCTTGCCATGTTGACCTTGGCCTCCCGCCCGTCCCCCAGGGAAGATTCTCAACTATACCCAGGATGGGTCTTTCTGCTACTGGGTGATCTGCGGTCCCAACGGGACGGTGGAGAAACACTTCAACATCTGCCGGTCTACCTCGCCCCCCTCGTCCTCCTTGCCACCCTCCACCACCCCCGTCACCAGCACCACGAGCACCACCCCCACCCCCATCCCCAGCACAGGTGAGGCCCCGGGCCCAGCTGAAATGGGGGGGGGGTGCGCAGCTCACAGGCATCTCTGTTCAGGGGACGTCACCGGGGCCCCTGGCCTGCCGAGTTGAGATGTGGCATCAGGACCAAACCCTGAGCCCAGACCTAGGGACACTTCCCGAACCCGCAAGAAAATACCCCTGAGGCTTAGAGACAGAGGAAGGTCCTTAAATCCCCCCATGGTTGTTCTCACTGAGGTGGTAGCCGTCACCGGACGAGCCACGGGGGTGTGGTAGCCACGGGAAAAAGGGACTTGTAAAAATTATAGAACAGTTTTAAAGATGTCAAAATCTCTAGTGACAGCCTCCTTTCCTTTCTGGCTCTTGTGCAGCAACGACCGTCTCCTCAACGACCCCGTCCTCAGCCACTCCCAGTAAGTTGTGTGGGCAGCGTCCCCGAGGCGGGTGGGTGCGGGGGGCAGGGCACCCGGAGCTGCTCCGGGAACTGCCCAGGAGATGCGGATGTGGGGCCCGAGGCCCGTGCTGCTCACTTCACCAGACAGGGTGCTTTGGGTGGCACGACCCCCTGGGACTCACGGGTGCCTGGCTGACGCACGGGGGAAGGAGCGGCTCGGGGTGACACTGTTGTTCAAGCGTCCAGACCGAGCCCCTTCCCGTGGGCTTTCTCATCGGAATGGCTGACCCTGTCCATGCTAATTGTTTTCAAGGGGACATCAGGATTTGAAAACAGCCAAGGGAGGGGCAGAGGGCTGCAGCCCGGGGGTCGGGCTGTCACCCAGGTGTGGCGTGAGGGGCTCTTCCTTCCCCGGGGCTCAGTGTGGAGCTGCAGGAGGAGGGACGAAGCAGAGCTGGGCCCACACTCTCTGAGCCGACAACACCCTGCTCTTTGGCCGTGATAGGAGGGCGGTCGTGCCAGTCCCAGTGAGCTCCCCGGAAGCTGCGTCCAGGCGCGGTGACCAATCCAATCCCGGCTTTGCTTCCCCAGGTGTGTGCTGCTTCTGGTCCGACTGGATCAACGAGAACCACCCCAGCATGGACAGCACCGGCGGAGACTGGGAGCAATTCGACAGTGTCTGCAGGGAACCCGAGGACATCCAGTGCAGGTTGGCCACTGAGCCAGAGCTCAGCTGGGAGGAGACGGGCCAGAAAGTACAGTGTGATGTCTCTTCAGGGTTCACTTGCCGCAACGAAGACCAGTTTGGAAACGGGCCGTTCGCGGTCTGTTATGACTATGAAATACGTGTCAATTGTTGCCTGCCGATGTATGAGTGTCCCGGGTCCCCAACCACGGCCCCAACCACCACGCCCTCAACCACAACCACCACCCCGACCACCACCAGCACGGAGACCCCGACCCCGGCCTCCACCACCACCACCACCAGCACGGAGACCCCGACCCCCACCCCGACCACCACCAGCACGGAGACCCCGACCCCGGCCTCCACCACCACCACCACCAGCACGGAGACCCCGACCCCCACCCCGACCACCACCAGCACGGAGACCCCGACCCCGGCCTCCACCACCAC